>NW_026891183.1:0-43025 GCF_015708825.2 Lethenteron reissneri | reverse complement strand
GGTCTCTTCACAATTCAAGTTCCTAGAATCAACCCACCCGCGCCTGCAACATGGCTTCATCCCAGAGGTCGCAACCGGGTACCCGATACCCCTACCCAATACCCGGCCGGGTACGGGTAGCCGGGTATCGGGTAGGGTACGGGTACCCGTTTTCGACCCTGGTGCGGGTCGGGTACGGGAAGGACGTGAGTCACTGGTGAGTCACCGTTTGTCACTAATTTCCCAACGTCTTGTCTCTTCTCACAATTCAAGTTCCTAGAATCAACCCACCGCGCCTGCAACATGGCTTCATCCCAGAGGTCGCAACCGGGTGCCCGATACCCGTACCCTACCCGATACCCGGCTACCCGTACCTGGCCGTTTTCAACCCTGGTGCGGCCGGGTACGGGTAAGGAATCAAACCCCGTGTGTGACCTCTGCTCCACGCGCCTGCATGGACAACGGAGGTGCAGGGACAGACGCTCGACCGTGAAATCGATCCGCAATCTTGTCGCACGGCCAGCAGCTCCGTGTCGCCTTTTCTCGATCCCGCGATCCCAAGCAGGTGACAGTCCGCGGCGAAATGACGAGAGGAATTCACACGGAATGTCCTTTTCAACGAAGTCTTCCAGATGTTAAAACGATGTAAGCTTTTAATTAAGAAATACAATTCAAAACACAACACAATTCGAAGACGTTTCATTTTAAAACTTCAAAACGGAGCAATCGGGTGCTTGCGTGAATGCAAAATTATATTCGTGTTGTCGAGAATGTATCTCCTCTACGTGTACTTTTAAGTGGTATGCCTTGTAACTGATGATGATCTCTCGCCCAGAGTGATCTGTACAGGTTACTTCTAAACACACACACTTAATCACTCTAGATTTGAACACTTCAGTTTGACCCTCACAGACAAAATGTTACATGTACATGCACAATCAGACAAGTATTCATTCTAAATTATTGACAGGCATAGTAACAAAATTGAATTACTGCAGCGAAACATACTGCATCAGGTATACATCGTATTAACAAGAAGCTATTTTAACACATACTATTGTGTCATTCAAAACGAGTAGTCCTTGCATGCTGGCAGTTCTGGGTCAAACGTAGCAAATTCTAAACATTACCTACAAATAATAGATCACGACGTTTCGATCGCAACGCAAGCAATCGCCATCAGGTGGGACCACGTCAATAACTGCTGAAGTTGGCGTCTACCTCAGTTGGTGATGATGGTGGTGATGGTGATAGTGGTGATGGTGAAAGTGGTGATGGTGGTGATGGTGGTGATGGTGAAAGTGGTGATGGTGGTGGTGATGATGGTGGTGGTGATGGTGAAAGTGGTGATGGTGGTGGTGATGATGGTGGTGGTGATGGTGAAAGTGGTGATGGTGATGGTGGTGATGGTGGTGGTGATAGTGATGGTGGTGATGGTGAAAGTGGTGATGGTGGTGATGGTGAAAGTGGTGATGGTGATGGTGGTTGTCACACCTGATGACGATCGCTTGTGTTGCGATCCAAACGCCGTGATCTATCATTGTTCGACCCACGTGACGTCACCGAAAGAACTAAAGAGTGTGGATTCCTGCAGTCACGAAAGCTTCAAGTCAAGATTACCTACAAACGACCACAGCTGAGATTACACATCAATCATCGCCCCTACTGACAGGCTCTTGTCACACAGGGGCAGCTGCTACTTGGAGTGCTCTTCAAGTGTTTCAGACAAGCGCACATGCAACAGCAATTATGATGAGAACATCGTGAATGCTTGGGAGCTTATTGGCTCTCGCTCCTGGTGAGAGATCGACCAAACCACAGGTCCACAAAGACTGGACGCCCTTACTCTGCAGGTTGCACCCTAGGAACTGAGTGTTCAACTTCACATTCTTGTCATTAAAGGCCTGGACAAAGGTGCATCTATTGGAGCGAATCATCTCGGCTTACACATCTACCGGGTAACTCATTTAACTTTATATTGTTTCGGAAGTCCAACACACCTCCACTTCCAACAACTGCTGGGAGTTGCCTCGCTCTGCCTCAGTCACGAATTCTCCTCCAGCTTCACGTTGCCTCCATCGATGTGAAGGTCACATTTTGGAGTTGAATCTTCATCTTCATATTCCACCTTCACATTCTTCACTCTTCACGATCCACCTTTCTTCAAATTTCACCTTACCTCTTCATATTTACCTTCACCTCGTTACCTTTAAAAGTGTCCAAGCTGGGATTTTTTCTTTCCGGTTCCTTGTTTCGAATGAGGGATGGGCCTCATTTGCAGCACTTGACTTTCACACGCTGATGTTCAGACTCACTCTGGTGGATCTTCTGATGCTTGTGTGTTCTCTGGTGTACATGAAGATTTGATGACTGTGCAAATGCCTTCCGCACACAGTGCACTTGAAGGGTTTCTCTCCCGTGTGTGTTCTCTGGTGTATACAAGAGCAGATGACTGTGAAAATGCCTTCCCACACACACTGCACTTGAAGGGTTTCTCTCCCGTGTGTGTTCTCTGGTGTTTTACAAGAGTAGATGAATGTGCAAATGCCTTCCCACACGGAGTGCACCTGAAGGGTTTCTCTTCCCGTGTGAGTTCTCTGGTGTATTACAAGATCAGATGACTGTGCAAACGCCCTCCCACACACACTGCACTTGAAGGGTTTCTCTCCGTGTGAGTTCTCTGGTGCCGTGTAAAATTTGCAGGACAATCCGTGCTGTATGCACACCGGTCGCATTGATGCCTTTTGCACCAAGCCGCGCCGAGTGCCTTTGCTCCATCAGACCAATTCTGCAGAGGAAGCAACACCATCTACACGTCAGTATCGAGGCACAGCGGAATGCATATACACAGTCACACGTGTCTTACACGTATATACTTATTCATAGATATTTATGATGCAGTGAAAAAGTTTCCCAAATTCATCACACGGGCTGTTATGGCACACAATGAGAGGGTGAATGGTCATAAATATGCCTGGAAGCCCCTCGTATCTTCAAAATGAATGGGAACCCAAACTCCGAGCACACAATTTCGGCTGTCTGGCTACAAAATAAATAATTATAAGAGCTAAATTCGGCTGACATAGCAAAGGGTGTTGAAAACAATCCTATTTGTGTTATGCAGAAATGCGTAATTAATACGGTAGGAACCTCCTGATTACACCAGCCCACAGGGGATTATTGTGTCCGTCGTTGAAGGGAGGGGCTGGGTGGAGAGGGGCTGGTCACCCCGTGGTGCCCTTATAAAACTCAACGTTAACCTAATCACGCCGGCTTGTGCCCGCCCTCACAGTCGGCATATTTGCGGAATACACCACGCCGCCGTTGACCCTGCAGGCCATTGACCCGAGCAACCCGACGTTCCTAGCAGCTCCCTCCGCAGCAGCAGGAATGTGTTCAATCGCAACTTAGCGGTGTGAAGCCAGGCTCAGATGTCCTTGAATGATGGGATGAACAGATCTGACGTCAGCTGCTGCACGTGTGTGTGCTGTGCTAACTTCCTGTTTCCCACTCTTATAAAGAGTTCCAGAGGAAAACTAAAATAAACTATTGTTTTGTTACAACCTCCGTGTTCATCAGAGTCAATATACTTTACACTGTCACACACTGCCCGGTTTTCCCCTCCACATTCAGCGTCTTTGACAGACAGACATTGACACACGGAGTCTTGGTTCGTTCGGTAAAGTCACGTAGATAGCAAATAAAAATAACAGATCATGAAATAATTAAATAAAGACCACTTGTGTTGCGATCGAAACGTCGTGGGTTTATTCTTTATTTGCAATTTTTTAATTTTATTTAACATTATTATCTGTTATTTTTTTTAATCTCCGTGACTTCACCGAAAGAACCAAGAATATGAATTGCTGCAGTTACCTAAGTTTTAAGTCAAAACCCCAAACCCACCTTGTGTCCGTGGGCAGGTGGCTTCTGTAAACAAGAGCGTTATAGCAGCTCAGGCGGGCTTGGGCTGGTAAAAAACGAAAAAAAAAACTGCGTAATATCTACAATAAACCACAAGTGACAACGTAGCGAGCCGCGTGAAGACAAATTAAACTTAAGGGAGGGAATTAAAGCAAACGCGACCAGGCGAGGGCAGGAGGCAAGGCCCCGCGTTGTAAAGTTCCAACTTGGACATCGATTCACAAGCTGCTGCTGCTCTATTGACATCCCTACGAGAGAGAGCGAGGCTCTACCTTGGTAACAACAACAACCACAACAACCACAACAACCACAACACCACAACCACCACGACGATGAGAATTTCTCACCTCGGATTTCACTGCACGCGCGGGGCGACAGCTTCCTGTTACCTCGTGACGTCACGCGGTAGTAGGTGACATGACGTCACTTCCTGGGCACGAGACACGCCCCTCCCACAACGAGCGGCTCTGTAACTAAATATGAATAAATTATGTTAATGAGACCGTTGCAATAACCTCGTGACGGATTTAACGAACTCTTTATGTTAATGAGCCGCCAGTCACTGGGCGTGGCTTTGCCCAAATAAGGATTGGCAATTGGAACGACATCTGCAGTGACCGAGGCGGAGGGTGACGTCACGTTCAAGAGCGCGGGGGAGGGGGGGGGAGGGGGGTGACATCCTTGGTGACATGACGTCACTAGCGAGGTACACCTCCCCTGGCGTTTCACGCGGATGACGTAATGCTGAGTGGTGACGTCACAGAGCGGGGTTGGAGTTTAAGTGATTTAGATCCATTTTCCATTGCTCCATCTCTTGAATCGAGACCCCTTGGGTGTGTGTACACTGTGTGTGTGTGTGTGTGTACACTGTGTGTGTGTGTACACTGTGTGTGTAGACTGTGTGTGTACACTGTGTGTGTGTGTACACTGTGTGTGTGTGTGTATACTGTGTGTGTACACAGTGTGTGTGTGTACACTGTGGGTGTGTGTACACTGCGTGTGTGTACACTGTGCGTGTGTGTACACTGTGTGTGCACTGTGCGTGTGTGTACACTGTGTGTGTACACTGTGTGTGTGTGTACACTGTGTGTGTGTACACTGTGTGTACAGTGTGTGTACACTGTGTGTGTACACTGTGTGTGCATTGTGTACATACAGTGTGTTACATGTACGCACACAATCAGACAAGTATTCATTCTAAATTATTGACAGGCATATGCACAAAATTGAATAACTGCAGTGACATATACTGCATCAGATAACATCTTATTCTCTGGTTCTTTCAGTAAAGTCTCGTAGAACGAAATTTTATAGAATACGACGTTTCGATTGGAACACAAGCAACCATCGTCAGGTACAACAAGTGAATTAGAAAACAAACAGTGAACTTAGAAATATAATGCAACACAACACAAGAGTCAGCCAACACAAGTCAACACCCTACCTGGTTGATTACGTTCTTCCAAAATTGAATAATTTAGTTTAGATAACATCTTATTAACAAGGAGCTATTTAAAGAATGCACCCTCTACTGAACAGTGGATGTGAAACACACAATTGTACAATTCAAAACGAGTAGGCCTTTGCAAGTTGGCGACTGGGTCAAAAATGTAGCAAATTCTAAACATTACCGACAAACTCCACAACTGAGATTACACATCAACCATCGCCCCCCTACTGACAGGCTCTTGTCCACACGCAGGCCGGTGCAGGGCCACCACCGTGTGCCACACAGGGGCAGCTGCCACTTGGGGTGCTCTTAGAATGTTTGAGACGAGGTACGATACAAAACTCAGAGTTGCTGAGCGGATTAAGCACCATGTAAAAGCAATTATAACATCGTGAATGCTTGGGAGCTTATGGCTCTCTGCTGGTCAGAGATCAACCCAACACACAGGTCCACAAAGACTGGCCACCCTTACCCTGCAGGTTGAACCTAGGAACTGAGTGTTCAACTTTCACATTCTTGTCATTAAAGGCCTGTGACAAAGGTGCATCTATTGGAGCGACATCGTCTCTGGCTTACACATCTACCGGGTCTCCATTTGACTTTCTATTGTCTCGGAGGCCACCCACACCTCCACTTCCACAAACTGCTGGGAGTTGCCTCGCTCTGCCTCACAGTCAGAATTCTCCTCCTGCTTCACGTTGCCTCCATCGCTGTGAAGGTCACATTTTGGAGTTGAATCTTCATCTTCACATTTTACCTTCACTTCTTTGCTCTTCCCATCACTTCTTCACATTTCACCTTCACCTCTTCACATTTCACCTCGATACCTTTCAAAGTGTCCAAGCTGGGATTGTCGTCCGGTTCTTGTTTGATGAGGGATGGGCTCATTGCAGAACTTTGACTTTCACAAGCTGATTTCAGACTCCACTCCTGGTGGATCTTCTGATGCTTGTGTGTTCTCTGGTGTACATGAAGATGTGCTGACTGTGCAAACGCTATCCCACACACACTGCACTTGAAGGGTTTCTCTCCCGTGTGTGTTCTCTGGCGTTCTACAAGAGCAGATGACTGTGCAAACGCCTTCCCACACACACTGCACTTGACGGGGTTCACTCCCGTGTGAGTTCTCTTGTGTTTTACAAGAGTAGATGAATTTGAAAACGCCTTCCCACACACACTGCACTTGAAGGGTTTCTCTCCCGTGTGTGTTCTCTTGTGTTTTACAAGAGTAGATGAATCTGAAAACGCCTTCCCACACACACTGCACTTGAAGGGTTTCTCTCCCGTGTGTGTTCTCTGGTGTGTTACAAGAGTAGATGACTTTGCAAACGTCTTCCCCACACACATGCACTTGAAGGGTTTCTCTCCCGTGTGTGTTCTCTGGTGTTTTACAAGAGTAGATGAAAGTGCAAACGCCTTCCCACACACACTGCACTTGTAGGGTTTCTCTCCCGTGTGTGTTCTCTGGTGTGCTACAAGAGTAGATGACTTTGCAAACGTCTTCCCACACACACTGCACTTGAAGGGTTTCTTTCCCGTGTGTGTTCTCTGGTGTGCTACAAGAGTAGATGAAAGTGTAAACGCCTTCCCACACCACTGCACTTGAAGGGTTTCTCTCCCGTGTGTGTTCTCTGGTGTTTTACAAGAGTAGATGAAAGTGAAAACGCCTTCCCACACACACTGCACTTGAAGGATTTCTCTCCCGTGTGTGTTCTCTGGTGTGCTACAAGAGTAGATGACTTTGCAAACGTTCTTCCCACACACACTGCACTTGAAGGGTTTCTTTCCCGTGTGTGTTCTCTGGTGTGCTACAAGAGTAGATGACTGTGCAAACGCCTTCCCACACACACTGCACTTGAAGGGTTTCTCTCCCGTGTGTGTTCTCTGGTGTGTTACAAGAGTAGATGACTTTGCAAACGTCTTCCCACACACACTGCACTTGAAGGGTTTCTTTCCCGTGTGTGTTCTCTGGTGTGTTACAAGAGTAGATGACTGTGCAAACGCCTTCCCACACACACTGCACTTGAAGGGTTTCTCTCCTGTGTGAGTTCTCTGGTGCCGTGTCAAATTTGCAGGACGATCCGTGCTGTATGCACACCGGTCGCATTGATGCCTTGTCGCACCGAGCTGCGCCGAGTGCCTTTGCTCCATCAGACCAATTCCTGCAGAGGAAGCGACAGCTGCAGACAGAAAAAGAATATCCACACCATCTACACGTCAGTATCGAGACACAGCGGAATGCATATATACACAGTCACACGTGACTTACACGTCTATACTTATTCATATATTCATGATGTAGTGAAACAGTTTCCCAAATTCATCACACAGGCTGTTATTGCACACAATGAGAGGGTGAATGGTCATAAATATGCCTGGAAGCCCTCGTATCTTCAAAATGAATGTGAACCCAAAACTCCGAGCACACAATTTCGGCTGTCTGGCTACAAATAAAAATGTATAAGAACTAAATTCAGCTGACATAGCAAAGGGTGTTGAAAACAATCCTATTTGTGTTATGCAGAAATGCGTAAATTAATACTGGTAGGAACCTCCTGGTTACACCAGCCCACAGGGGATTATTGTGTCCGTCGTGAAGGGAGGGGGCTGGGTGGGGAGGGTGGAGAGGGGCTGGGTGGGGGCTGGGTGGTGGGTGGGAGGGGTGGGACTGGGTGGGGAGGGGCTGGTCACCCCGTGGTGCCCTTATAAAACTCAACGTTTAACCTACTCACGCCGGCTTGTGCCCGCCCTCACAGTCTGGCATATTTGCGGAATACACCACGCCGCCGTTGACCCTGCAGGCCATTGAGCGAGCAACCCGACGTTCCTAGCAGCTCCCTCCGCAGCAGGAATGTGTTCAGTGGCAACTTAGCGGTATGAAGCCAGGCTCAGATGTCCTTGAATGATGGGATGAACAGATCTGACGTCAGCTGCTGCACGTGTGTGTGCTGTGCTAACTTCCTGTTTCCACTCTTATAAAGAGTTCCAGAGGAAAACTAAAATAAACTATTGTTTTGATATCACCTCCGTGTTCATCAGAGTTAATATACTTTACATTGTCACACACCATCTTTACACTGTCACACACTGATAGACTTTACTGCAAAACACAAACTTGATACTGTCACAGAGTTGATAGACTTCACTGCAAACACAACTCAACACTGTCACACAGAGTTGATAGACTTTACTGCAAACACAAACTTGACACTGTCACACACAGTGCCATGGTAAACCGGTGGTGGTGTGGAGTTTACACCAGACACCCCGCCCCGGTTTTCCCCTCCACATTCAACATCAGCGTCTTTGACAGACAGACATTGACACGCGTAGTCTTGGTTCTTTCGGTAAAGTCACGTAGATAGGAAATAAAAATAACAGATCATGAAATTAAATTAAAAAAAGACCACTTGTGTTGCGATCGAAACGTGGTGGGTTTATTCTTTATTTGCAATTTTTTTTATTTTATTTAACATTATTATCTGTTATTCTTTTTAATCTCCGTGACTTTACCGAAAGAACCAAGAATATGAATTGCTGCACTTACTAAAGTTTTAAGTCAAAACACCGAGACACGCGTTGACAAAACCCACCTTGTGTCGTGGGCAGGTAGCTTCTGTAAACAAGAGCGGTACAGCAGCTCAAGCGGGCTTGGGCTGGTAAAAAAACGAAAAAAAAAACTGCGTTAATATCTACAATAAACCAAAGTGACAAAGTAGCGAGCCGCGTGAAGACAAATTAAACTTAAGAGAGGGAATTAAAGCAAACGCGACCAGGCGAGGGCAGGAGGCAAGGCCCCGCGTGTCTAGGCCCCGCGTTGTAAAGTTCCAACTTGGACATCGATTCACAAGCTGCTGCTGCTCTAGTGACATCCCTACGAGAGAGAGAGCGAGGCTCTAGCTTGGTAAACAACAACAACCACAACAACCACAACAACAACCACCACAACCACAACCACCACGACGATGAGAATTTCTCACCTCGGATTGCAGTTCACGCGCGGACCTCCAGCTTCCTGTTAGCTCGTGACGTCACGCGGCAGCAGATGACGTCACGCGGCTGCAGATGACGTGACGTCACGCGGCAGCAGATGACATGACGTCACGCGGCAGCAGATGACATGACGTCGCTTTCTGGGGTACAAGGACCCTCCCCTCCCACAATGAGAGGCTACCCTAACTGAATAAATTAATAAATTATGTTGATGTTTGCGATCATCAACATTATCAATAAACATCATTTACACCATCATATACACCAATATCATCAGCATCATCATCAGCATCAACAACAACATCATCAGCAACATCATCACCACCCCTAGCCTCAGCAGAAATATCAACATCATCATCAGCAACAGCAACAACAACATCAGCAGCATCAACAACAACAACAACATCATCAGCATCAACAACAACAACATCAGCAACACCGTCACCATCTAGAACAGAGGGGAGGGAAGACTGCGGCCTAGTCGGCCTCGGGCCATCCCGAGTTTTCCTAGCGGACCCGCCGCGCCCGGAGCGCCTCCCCCGGCAGGAGTCGGGATCGAATAACGGGTCCGCCGGGCGTGGTGAACACACACACAGTGTACACACCACACACAGTGCACACACACAGTGCACACAGTGTACACACACACATAGTGCACACACACACACACAGTGCACACACACAGTGTACACACACACACACAGTGCACACACAAAGTGTACACACACACATTGTACACACACACAGTGTACACACCACACAGACAAACACACACAGACACACAGTGTGTACACACACAGTTTACACACAAACACACAGTGTACACACACACAGGACACACACACAGAGTGTACACACACACAGTGCACACACAGACACACATACACAGTGTACTCACACACACACAGTGTACACACACACAGTGTACTCACAGACACACAGTGTACACACACACAGTGTACACACACACAGTGGAAACACACACACAGGACACACACAGTGTGTGTACACACACACACAGTGCACACACACACACAGTGTACACACACACACAGTGTACACACACAGAGTGTACACACACACAGTGCACACACAGACACATACACAGTGTACACACAGACACACAGTGTACAGACACACATACACAGTGTACACACAAATACACAGTGTACACACAGACACACAGTGGACACACACACACAGACACACACAGTGTACACACATAGTGTACACACACACACAGTGTACACACAGTGTACACACACAGTACACACACACACACTGTATACACACACAACAACAGACACACACAGTGTGTACACACACAGACACACAGTGTACACACACACAGACACACACACAGAGTGTACACACACAAACACAGTGCACACACAGACACACATACACAGTGTACACACAGACACACAGTGTACACACACAACAGACACACAGACACACACAGTGTACAAACAGACACACACAGTGTACACACACACAGACACACAGACACACACAGTGTACACACAGACACTCCAACACACAACCGGTTAGTGCTGCTCCAGTGACAGATTGGCACGGTATGTCACGTGATAAACCTTGCGAATCGGCTGTCGGCTGATGGCCGGTTTAACGACACGCATACATTCAAACCTTTATTTGGAGTTGGAGTTTGTGTCTCTCTCTCATCATCACGGTGGCTAGGAGATGTTAACTACCTCGCCTGGTATGCAGGAGGTCGTGGTTTGATCCCGATACTGAAGATTCTTGCTGTATATTTGGAGTTTGTGTGTCTCTCTCTCATCATCACGGTGGCTAGGAGATGTTAACTCCCTCGCCTGGTATACAGGAGGTCATGGGTTTGATCTCGATCCTGAAGATTCTTGCTGTATATTTTGGAGTTTGTGTGTCTCTCTCATCATCATCACGGTGGCTAGGAGATGTTAACTACCCTCGCCTGGTATGCAGGAGGTCGTGGGTTCGATCCCGGCCCTGGCGACCCGCCAAACTGCTGTATATTTTGGAGTCTGCGTGTCTTCTCTCTCTCATCAATCAATCAGTGAGTGGTTAGAGTGCGTGGGTGGGTGATGGTTGTGAGCGAAGTGGTGTGTGCGGGTGAGTGGGGTGTTGAGTGTGTGAAGCGATGTGGGTGTGCGGTCGTGAGTGGGTGGGGTGAGTGTGTGAGGTGAGTGTGTGAGCGAGTGGTGTGTGCGGAGTGAGTGGGTGGGTGCAGTGTGTGAGGTTATTGTGGTGATGAGAGTGTTGTGAGCGCACGTGGGTGTGTGCGGTGTGAGTGTGCGGTGTGATGTGGGTGGGTGAGTGTGTGAGCGACGTGGGTGTGCGGGTGAGTGGGTGGGTGAGTGTGTGAGCGAGTGGGTGTGCGGTTTTTGTTTGGGTTGGGGTGTGCGGGTGATGTGAGTGGGTGGGTGAGTGTGTGAGCGAGTGGGTGGTGCGGTGTGAGTGGGTGGGTGTGTGAGCGAGTGGGTGTGCGGGCGAGTGGGTGGGTGAGGTGTGTGAGGTGGTGTGTGAGCGAGTGGGTGTGCGGGTGAGTGGGTGGGTGAGTGTGTGAGCGAGGTGGGTGTGTGAGGTGCGTGATGGGTCAGTGAGTGGATGAGTGAGGAGGGGTACCAGGTCGTCTACTGGGGGTGAGGGGTCCATTATACAGGGCGGTTCAAAGGTCAAGACACAGTTTCTTGGGTTTTTATTTTATTGTGATTTTCCGAGTTTACAAAGGTAGCTCTCTCTCCATCGTCTCTCCACTCTCTCTTCCTCTCTCCACTGCTGGGCCTGTAGGCTTGGCCCGAGCGAGTTCCCGCCTTTTCACGAGTTGATTCCGCCCCCCGCCGTGGCTTTGTCGGCACGAGGCTTCTGCGCCGGTGAGTGTCAAGGGCTCCAACGGGCCCCAAACCGCTGCCCCGTCGTCACCCGCCGCCGTGGACAAAGCGCCGATGCTCGACATCATGAGCTGCGTGGAGAGGGACCTTCTGGACCTCATGTTGCGCACGGGCTACAACGTCGTCCAGGAGAACGGACAGAGGAAGCTGGGACCGCCGCCCGACTGGCAGGGCCCCCCTCCCGCCCGCGGCTGCGAGGTGTTCGTGGCGAGGATCCCGCGCGACCTGTACGAGGACGAGCTGCTTCCCGTGCTGGAGGCGGTGGGGCAGCTGTACCAGCTGCGCCTCATGATGACGTACGACGGAGAGAACCGCGGCTACGCGTTCGCCACCTTCGCGACGCGCTCGCAAGCCGCGGACGCCGTCAAGAGACCCCACGACTTGGAGATCCGCCCGGGGCGACGGATCGCGGTTTGCGTGAGCGTCGACAATCGCCGCCTCTTCTTGGCGAGGCTGCCGAAGGACAAGACGCGGGCCGAGGTGATGGCGGCGATGAGCGACGCCACGGAGGGCGTCGTGGACGTCCAGATGCGCTTCTGTCGCTACGACAGGAGCCTCAGCCGAGGCTACGCGTTCGTCGAATACGAGAGCCACCGCGCGGCCTGCATGGCCCGCAGGGTGCTGCTGCCGTACTCCTTCCGGCTGTGGGGCCGGGACATCAACGTGGACTGGGCCATCCCGCAGCGAGAGCCGGGGGCGGCGGCTGCTGCTGCTGCCGCGGCGGGTGGCAACGGAAGACGACGAGGAGGGGGGGGAGGAGGAAGCGGCAACTGAAGACGAGGAGGAAGAGGTGGTGGAGGAGGAGGAGGTGGAAGAGGTGGTGGAGCGGGAGGAGGAGGCAACGGAAGACGAGGAGGAGGGGGGGAGGAGGAGGTGGAGGAGGAGGATGTGGAGGAGGAGGCAACGGAAGACGAGGAGGAGGAGGAGGCGGGGGCAACTGAAGATGAGGAGGAAGAGGTGGTGGAGGAGGAGGAGGTGGAAGAGGTGGTGGAGGAGGAGGAGGAGGAGGAGGAGGTGGGGGAGGAGGGGGAGGAGGAGGAGGGGGAGGAGGAGGCAACGGAAGACGAGGAGGAGGGGAGGAGGAGGCGGGGCAACTGAAGATGAGGAGGAAGAGGTGGTGGAGGAGGAGGAGGAGGATGAGGTGGTAGAGGAGGAGGAGGTGGTGGAGGAGGAGGAGGAGGAGGCAATTGAAGACGAGGAGGAGGTGGCGGCGGTCCCCAGGCCTCCCGCAGCCGGAGTGCGCCGTCTGCGGCAAGGTCCCGCACAGCCTGTTTGTGGGCTGGGCGGCGCGCACGCAGCTCTGGCGGGCACCCCGCCACTCGCGGCCCACGCCCGTCGGTCTGGACGAGCTGCCGGAGGCGGCCGTCTTGTCGTGGGAGACGCGTTTGCAGGCGCTGCTACGGAGCGCCGGCGTGGGCCACGCGACCTTCGAACTGCACGCTCACTCGGAGCCCGGCAGGCCCATGGGCCTCCTGTACAAGGTCTCCGTTCCCGGGATGATGCGGGAAGGCAGCGGCTTCTTCCCCGCGGTGCTGAGCTCCAGCGTGGAGGGAGCGCGCGAAGTTGCCAGCGAGCTCCTCCACGAAATCCTCAGCGACGCGAACCCGAGGGCGGGCCCGGCCCCCGTCGCGACGGCGCCTCCGGCCGCCCCGTCCGGGACCTCCCGGCGTATCCCGGCGACTTCCCCGCGCCCCGGCAGCCGGTCGCCGCGCGCCTGCCGACAAGCGGCACGCACCCGTAGTGCCGCGTGGCCGTCGTGGCGGCGTTCGTCAGACCGCGGACGGTGTCCTACCGCTTGAAGCTCACATCCGTTCTGCCGTGTTCACCGTCAAACTGCAAGTTGCCCGGCCGCTCACTCGACATGGTCACGTTGCCGCATGCCAGAGCTCGCAATCGGGTACCCGTACACGTTCCCTACCCGATACCCGGCTACCCGTACCCGGCCGGGTACGGGTAGGGTACAGGTATCGGGTACCCGATTGCGACCTCTGGGATGAAGCCACGTTGCAGGCGCGGGTGGGTTGATTCTAGGAACTTGAATTGTGAGAAGAGACAAGACGTTGGCAAATGAGTGACACACGGTGACTCACCAGTGACTCACGGCTTACCCGTACCCGGCCGGGTACGGGTAGCCGGGTATTGGGTAGGGTACGGGTATCGGGTACGGGTAACCGGGTATCGGGTAGGGTACGGGTAGCCGGGTATCGGGTAGGGTACGGGTATCGGGTAGGGTACGGGTAGCCGGGTATCGGGTAGGGTACGGGTATCGGGTAGGGTACGGGTATCGGGTAGGGTACGGGTAGCGGGTATCGGGTAGGGTACGGGTATCGGGTAGGGTACGGGTACCGGGTACCCGGTTGCGACCTCTGCCGCTCGCTCTCCACTCAGCCGTCCGCCCCCTTTCCTGTTTCCCTCGTTGGGGGGGGACCAGCCCTGACTTCACGTTGTGCCTCATTTGACTCGTCACCCGTGGCCCCGCACACGTCCTCGTCACACCAGGTGTCACCCTGTCATTACACTCTAATGACGACCGACAACTGAATCCGTAAAGACAAAATGATTTCAGGTGTTTTACGCGTCAACGCCATTTTGTTTTGAAAATGTCGGGGAGAAAAAAGTATTTTGTTCACGTCGCATTCTGATGTCAAAACATTTGATTCTTTATCAAATTGAAAAACTCTTCAGCGTAGCGACTTTGCTACACACGGAGAGGTCCGTGCACCGCCTCGTTTGCACAGCCTCTATCCCTGTGCCACGTGTAGTTCGTGCACACACAGCTGTTAAGAGTTTGATGTTTTGTTGATTCACAATTTACGTGTGTTTTCCTGTAATGGTTTTTTGTTAATGTTTTAGTGGAAATAAAGTCGTGAAAAGTCTCTTCCTCTCTCTCTCCCCACTCTCTCGGCCGAGTGTCGCATGCTTGGGACCTTTCTTTCCCTCCTCTGCGGATTTAATTTGATGTGCTGATTTACACCCAGCATATTTCAGACTTCCCTGTTTTGTCAGGGCATGTTCCTGATCATTACCAACGTTCCAATGGCCAGGAACTTCAGAGTAACCTATTACCTTTTCATGCAGCATCATAATATAATTTTCCTGGATCATCGCCTTTATAGCTTTGATCAATTGCCAATGGTTTACCGGTTCGTGTTAGTGTTTACTTGTGCCGCCCTCTTTCCCAGTGGGACCACGTGGCGTGAAGTTGTGTCGCACATGAACAGAGTCGGTGCACATCACGAGTCTCCGTACTCGACTGTCACAGAGACACACAGAGACACACAGAGACATTGATACACACAGAGACACACACACAGAGACACACACACAGACACACAGAGACACACAGAGACACACACACAGAGACATAGACACACACAGAGACAGACACACACAGAGACACACACACAGAGACACACACAGACACGCAGAGACACACACACAGAGACATAGACACACACAGAGAGGACACATACAGACACACACGCAGAGACACACACAGACACACAGAGACACACACACAGAGACATAGACACACACAGAGAGACACACACAGACACACACGCAGAGACACACAGACACACAGAGACACATGCAGAGACACAGACACACATACAGACACACAGAGACACATGCAGAGACACAGACACACACAGAGACACACATAGACACACACAGAGACACACACAGACACACGCAGAGACGCACAGAGACACACACACAGAGACACACACGCAGAGACGCACAGACACACACAGAGACACACATGCAGAGACACAGACACACACACAGAGACACACACACAGACACACACACACACAGAGACACAGACACACACACAGAGACATAGACACACATGCAGAGACACAGACACACACACAGAGACACACAGACACACACAGAGACATAGACACACACACAGAGACACACACACACACAGAGACACACAGACACACACATGCAGAGACACAGACACACACACGCAGTGACACAGACACACACACACACAGTGACACACACACAGAGACACACAGTGACACACACACAGAGACACAGAGACACACACAGAGACATAGACACACACACAGAGACACACACACAGAGACATGGACACACACAGAGACACAGACACACACATAGACACACACACAGAGACACACGCAGAGACACACACACACACAGAGACACACACAGAGACAGACACACACAGAGAGACACACACAGACACACACGCAGAGACACACAGACACAGAGACACACATGCAGAGACACACACACACAGATATAGACACACACACAGACACACACACAGAGACACAGACACACACAGAGACGACATGGACACACACGTAGACATGCAGAGACACACACACATAGAGACATGGACACACACGCAGAGACACGTAGAGACACACAGAGACATGCACGCAGAGGCACAAAGACACGCAGAGACATAGACACAGACACACCGTTACAGACACAGACACACGCAGACACACGCAGAGACACAGACACGCACAGAGACCGGCAGTTGATGCTGCAGCTGCTGCATAGAGTTTGTGTCTCTCTGTCTTTCTGTTGTCGAGTGGATTTTCTTTCCGGGCCCTCTGGTTTTCCCCTCCACATTTGAGAGCCGTGAGTTGCTAGAGTCTTTGCCAACTGCTATAAAGGTTCACGTGATGATGATGATGAACCTCATTGGTAGAACTGTCATCGGTAATGGCCAGCTCAGGGCCTTCTAAAAGAGAGCTTACACACACAGCATCTCAATGAGGCCCTTGCCCGCTAAAAATAAAACGCGGTTTAGTTTCTAGTTCAAGTCTTGTGCACAACAACAACAGCATCATCACGACGCGCCCACCTGCTCAGAGCAGTTCCAGCCCAGGTAAGTGAACTTGCCACCTTTATTACCATCACCACCAGCACCACAATGTCTCCCCCAGTAAACAACAAAACAGCTGGGCAGGCAGCCTCACTCACGGGGCAAGCAGCCAGGCAAGGAGAGAGGAGGCCAGGCCATGGACAGACCGGGACACAACCAACGCTGGGACACGTGGTGAGTCTGTGGGTCTCTGTGTGGCGAGTCTGTGGGTCTCTGTGTGGTGAGTCTGTGGGTCTCTATGTGGTGAGTCTGTGGGTCTCTGTGTGGTGAGTCTGTGGGTCTCTGTGTGGCGAGTCTGTGGGTCTCTGTGTGGTGACCCCAGCCCTTGTCAGGGCTGGGGCTCAGTGTCACCAGTGGTCAGGGGAGATAGGTCCTGGATAGGACCCTGGCTCCCAGCCTTCCCGCCCTTGTGAGGGCGAAGGTCTCGAGTGAGCAGAGGGTCGGGGACCCGCCGGGTCGGTGTGCCTCCCCTAGGTCCAGCCGGGAGGACGCTGGGCTAGTGGGGAGATTGGATAGACGGCAAGTCTGGAGGACGCTGGGATGGCGGGGAGATGGATAGACGGCAAGTCTGGAGGACGCTGGGCTGGCGGGGAGATTGGATAGACGGCAAGTCTGGAGGACGCTGGGATGGCGGGGAGATTGGATAGACGGCAAGTCTGGAGGACGCTGGGATGGCGGGGAGATTGGATAGACGGCAAGTCTGGAGGACGCTGGGATGGCGGGGAGATTGGATAGACGGCAAGTCTGGAGGACGCTGGGCTGGCGGGGAGATTGGATAGACGGCAAGTCTGGAGGACGCTGGGATGGCGGGGAGATTGGATAGACGGCAAGTCTGGAGGACGCTGGGCAAGGGGGGAGATTGGATAGACGGCAAGTCTGGAGGACGCTGGGCTAGGGGGGAGATTGGATAGACGGCAAGTCTGGAGGATGCTGGGATGGCGGGGAGATTGGATAGACGGCAAGTCTGGAGGACGCTGGGCTAGGGGGGAGATTGGATAGACGGCAAGTCCGGAGGACGCTGGGATGGCGGGGAGATTGGATAGACGGCAAGTCTGGAGGATGCTGGGATGGCGGGGAGATTGGATAGACGGCAAGTTTGGAGGACGCTGGGCTGGCGGGGAGATTGGATAGACGGCAAGTCTGGAGGACGCTGGGCTGGCGGGTAGATTGGATAGACGGCAAGTCTGGAGGACGCTGGGATGGCGGGGAGATTGGATAGACGGCAAGTCTGGAGGACGCTGGGCTAGGGGGGAGATTGGATAGACGGCAAGTCTGGAGGACGCTGGGCTAGGGGGGAGATTGGATAGACGGCAAGTCTGGAGGATGCTGGGATGGCGGGGAGATTGGATAGACGGCAAGTCTGGAGGACGCTGGGCTAGGGGGGAGATTGGATAGACGGCAAGTCCGGAGGACGCTGGGATGGCGGGGAGATTGGATAGACGGCAAGTCTGGAGGATGCTGGGATGGCGGGGAGATTGGATAGACGGCAAGTTTGGAGGACGCTGGGATGGCGGGGAGATTGGATAGACGGCAAGTCTGGAGGACGCTGGGATGGCGGGAGATTGGATAGACGGCAAATCTGGAGGACGCTGGGATGGCGGGGAGATTGGATAGACGGCAAGTCTGGAGGACGCTGGGATGGCGGGGAGATTGGATAGACGGCAAGTCTGGAGGACGCTGGGCTAGGGGGTTGATTGGATAGACGGCAAGTCTGGAGGATGCTGGGCTAGGGGGTTGATTGGATAGACGGCAAGTCTGGAGGACGCTGAACTAGCGGGGAGATTGGATAGACGGCAAGTCTGGAGGACGCTGAACTAGCGGGGAGATTGGATAGACGGCAAGTCTGGAGGACGCTGAACTAGCGGGGAGATTGGATAGACGGCAAGTCTGGAGGACGCTGGGCTAGCGGGGAGATTGGATAGACGGCAAGTCGGAGGACGCTGGGCTAGGGGGTTGATTGGATAGACGGCAAGTCTGGAGGACGCTGGGCTAGGGGGGAGATTGGATAGACGGCAAGTCTGGAGGACGCTGGGATGGCGGGGAGATTGGATAGACGGCAAGTCTGGAGGACGCTGGGATGGCGGGGAGATTGGATAGACGGCAAGTCTGGAGGACGCTGGGCTAGGGGGGAGATTGGATAGACGGCAAGTCTGGAGGACGCTGGGATGGCGGGGAGATTGGATAGACGGCAAGTCTGGAGGACGCTGGGATGGCGGGGAGATTGGATAGACGGCAAGTCTGGAGGACGCTGGGATGGCGGGGAGATTGGATAGACGGCAAGTCTGGAGGACGCTGGGCTAGGGGGGAGATTGGATAGACGGCAAGTCTGGAGGACGCTGGGCTGGCGGGTAGATTGGATAGACGGCAAGTCTGGAGGACGCTGGGATGGCGGGGAGATTGGATAGACGGCAAGTCTGGAGGACGCTGGGCTAGGGGGAGATTGGATAGACGGCAAGTCTGGAGGACGCTGGGCTAGGGGGGAGATTGGATAGACGGCAAGTCTGGAGGATGCTGGGATGGCGGGGAGATTGGATAGACGGCAAGTCTGGAGGACGCTGGGCTAGGGGGGAGATTGGATAGACGGCAAGTCCGGAGGACGCTGGGATGGCGGGGAGATTGGATAGACGGCAAGTCCGGAGGACGCTGGGATGGCGGGGAGATTGGATAGACGGCAAGTCTGGAGGATGCTGGGATGGCAGGGAGATTGGATAGACGGCAAGTTTGGAGGACGCTGGGATGGCGGGGAGATTGGATAGACGGCAAGTCTGGAGGACGCTGGGATGGCGGGGAGATTGGATAGACGGCAAGTCTGGAGGACGCTGGGATGGCGGGGAGATTGGATAGACGGCAAGTCTGGAGGACGCTGGGCTAGGGGGTTGATTGGATAGACGGCAAGTCTGGAGGATGCTGGGCTAGGGGGTTGATTGGATAGACGGCAAGTCTGGAGGACGCTGAACTAGCGGGGTGATTGGATAGACGGCAAGTCTGGAGGACGCTGAACTAGCGGGGAGATTGGATAGACGGCAAGTCTGGAGGACGCTGAACTAGCGGGGAGATTGGATAGACGGCAAGTCTGGAGGACGCTGGGCTAGCGGGGAGATTGGATAGACGGCAAGTCGGAGGACGCTGGGCTAGGGGGTTGATTGGATAGACGGCAAGTCTGGAGGACGCTGGGCTAGGGGGGAGATTGGATAGACGGCAAGTCTGGAGGACGCTGGGATGGCGGGGGAGATTGGATAGACGGCAAGTCTGGAGGATGCTGGGATGGCGGGGAGATTGGATAGACGGCAAGTTTGGAGGACGCTGGGCTAGGGGGGAGATTGGATAGACGGCAAGTCTGGAGGACGCTGGGATGGCGGGGAGATTGGATAGACGGCAAGTCTGGAGGACGCTGGGATGGCGGGGAGATTGGATAGACGGCAAGTCCGGAGGACGCTGGGATGGCGGGGAGATTGGATAGACGGCAAGTCCGGAGGACGCTGGGATGGCGGGGAGATTGGATAGACGGCAAGTCTGGAGGATGCTGGGATGGCAGGGAGATTGGATAGACGGCAAGTTTGGAGGACGCTGGGATGGCGGGGAGATTGGATAGACGGCAAGTCTGGAGGACGCTGGGATGGCGGGGAGATTGGATAGACGGCAAGTCTGGAGGACGCTGGGATGGCGGGGAGATTGGATAGACGGCAAGTCTGATTGGATAGCGGCAAGTCTGGAGGATGCTGGCTAGGGGGTTGATTGGATAGACGGCAAGTCTGGAGGACGCTGAACTAGCGGGGTGATTGGATAGACGGCAAGTCTGGAGGACGCTGAACTAGCGGGGAGATTGGATAGACGGCAAGTCTGGAGGACGCTGAACTAGCGGGGAGATTGGATAGACGGCAAGTCTGGAGGACGCTGGGCTAGCGGGGAGATTGGATAGACGGCAAGTCGGAGGACGCTGGGCTAGGGGGTTGATTGGATAGACGGCAAGTCTGGAGGACGCTGGCTAGGGGGAGATTGGATAGACGGCAAGTCTGGAGGACGCTGGGATGGCGGGGAGATTGGATAGACGGCAAGTCTGGAGGATGCTGGGATGGCGGGGAGATTGGATAGACGGCAAGTTTTGGAGGACGCTGGGCTAGGGGGGAGATTGGATAGACGGCAAGTCTGGAGGACGCTGGGATGGCGGGGAGATTGGATAGACGGCAAGTCTGGAGGACGCTGGGATGGCGGGGAGATTGGATAGACGGCAAGTCTGGAGGACGCTGGGATGGCGGGGAGATTGGATAGACGGCAAGTCTGGAGGACGCTGGGCTAGGGGGTTGATTGGATAGACGGCAAGTCTGGAGGATGCTGGGCTAGGGGGTTGATTGGATAGACGGCAAGTCTGGAGGACGCTGAACTAGCGGGGTGATTGGAATAGACGGCAAGTCTGGAGGACGCTGAACTAGCGGGGAGATTGGATAGACGGCAAGTCTGGAGGACGCTGAACTAGCGGGGAGATTGGATAGACGGCAAGTCTGGAGGACGCTGGGCTAGCGGGGAGATTGGATAGACGGCAAGTCGGAGGACGCTGGGCTAGGGGGTTGATTGGATAGACGGCAAGTCTGGAGGACGCTGGGCTAGGGGGGAGATTGGATAGACGGCAAGTCTGGAGGACGCTGGGATGGCGGGGAGATTGGATAGACGGCAAGTCTGGAGGATGCTGGGATGGCGGGGAGATTGGATAGACGGCAAGTTTGGAGGACGCTGGGCTAAGGGGGAGATTGGATAGACGGCAAGTCTGGAGGACGCTGGGATGGCGGGGAGATTGGATAGACGGCAAGTCTGGAGGACGCTGGGATGGCGGGGAGATTGGATAGACG
The DNA here is from genome assembly GCF_015708825.2 of Lethenteron reissneri. Taxonomy (NCBI): domain Eukaryota; kingdom Metazoa; phylum Chordata; class Hyperoartia; order Petromyzontiformes; family Petromyzontidae; genus Lethenteron; species Lethenteron reissneri. The sequence continues at coordinate 21,065 of NW_026891183.1, read as the reverse complement.
GCAAGTCTGGAGGACGCTGGGATGGCGGGGAGATTGGATAGACGGCAAGTCTGGAGGACGCTGGGCTAGGGGGTTGATTGGATAGACGGCAAGTCTGGAGGATGCTGGGCTAGGGGGTTGATTGGATAGACGGCAAGTCTGGAGGACGCTGAACTAGCGGGGTGATTGGATAGACGGCAAGTCTGGAGGACGCTGAACTAGCGGGGAGATTGGATAGACGGCAAGTCTGGAGGACGCTGAACTAGCGGGGAGATTGGATAGACGGCAAGTCTGGAGGACGCTGGGCTAGCGGGGAGATTGGATAGACGGCAAGTCGGAGGACGCTGGGCTAGGGGGTTGATTGGATAGACGGCAAGTCTGGAGGACGCTGGGCTAGGGGGTAGATTGGATAGACGGCAAGTCTGGAGGACGCTGGGATGGCGGGGAGATTGGATAGACGGCAAGTCTGGAGGACGCTGGGATGGCGGGGAGATTGGATAGACGGCAAGTCTGGAGGACGCTGGGCTAGGGGGGAGATTGGATAGACGGCAAGTCTGGAGGACGCTGGGATGGCGGGGAGATTGGATAGACGGCAAGTCTGGAGGACGCTGGGATGGCGGGGAGATTGGATAGACGGCAAGTCTGGAGGACGCTGGGATGGCGGGGAGATTGGATAGACGGCAAGTCTGGAGGACGCTGGGCTAGGGGGGAGATTGGATAGACGGCAGGTCTGGAGGATGCTGGGCTAGGGGGGAGATTGGATAGACGGCAGGTCTGGAGGACGCTGGGATGGCGGGGAGATTGGATAGACGGCAAGTCTGGAGGACGCTGGGATGGCGGGGAGATTGGATAGACGGCAAGTCTGGAGGACGCTGGACTAGCGGGGAGATTGGATAGACGGCAAGTCCGGAGGACGCTGGGCTAGCGGGGAGATTAGATAGACGGCAAGTCTGGAGGACGCTGGGCTAGGGGGGAGATTGGATAGACGGCAGGTCTGGAGGACGCTGGGATGGCGGGGAGATTGGATAGACGGCAAGTCTGGAGGACGCTGGGCTAGCGGGGAGATTGGATAGACGGCAAGTCTGGAGGACGCTGGGATGGCAGGGAGATTGGATAGACGGCAAGTCTGGAGGCTGTAGCTCCGTAGATTAGGAGTGAAGTGTGAGCTGTGCAGGTCAGGAGGCTGTACCTCCTCAGGGTAACGGGTGAGGGGACCGTACAACCCTTGTGTGTGTTAGGGACTGTGTCATTAAGACAATAAACTGTGTGTGCCATAAAGAGGTTTATTAGTCCGTCCTTTACAACACTACACATGTATAACTTGCCGTGTAAAACATCATTCATTCTCCTCTGGAACGGACGTCGCCACGCGGAGAGACGGACGCCGCCAACTCCGAGCCAACAGCGGCGGGCGTCGTCGTCACGGCTCGAGCTGGAACCCGGCACGTCGCGCGTGCCACGCGAGGTGGTCACTGTCTCGCGGCCAGCGCACGGTCACCCTGCAGGAGGTGAACGGGTTGGTGCGGAGACGACTCGGTGAGCGGCTTTCATCCGGCAATGTCAACCAGGGCCGGGGGCGGGATTCTAGAGTTGCCAGCTCTGCTCCTCCACCGCCGCCACCGTGGTGATGGTGGTGGTGGTGGTCGTGGTCGCAGCGGCGGTGATGGTGGTGGTCGCAGTGGTGGTGGTGGCTGCCGGGACTGTCAGGGAGCAGGCTCGGGGCGGTCGCTGGCTGCTCCATCGCTGGGGAACGAGAAGATCGCACGCAGCGTGGGGAGAGAAACTCTTATAGTGTAGTAGATGATGATGAGAGAGAGACACGCAAACTCCAAGTATACAGCAGCAGGCGTCAGGGTCTGGATCGAACCCACGACTTCCTACGCACCAGGCGAGGTAGTCAACATCTGTGTAGCCGCCGCCGCTCACCGGGACGATTGCCGGGGCTCCGTCTGTTCCGCACGGTGCACACCAGCGCCAGCACCAGCACCAGCAGCGTCACCAGCAGCGTCGCCATGGCCACCAGCGAGCTGATGGAGGCGACACGGCCGCTGGCAAAGAGCGTCACCACGTCCCCCGTGGACACCCCACGCGAGGTGGATGGGGCGGTGGTGGTGGCGGTGCGGGTGGTGGTGCGGGTGGTGGTGGTGGGGGTGGTGGTGGGGGTGGTGGTGGCGGTGGTGGTGGCGGTGGCGGTGGTGGGGGTGGTGGTGGCGGTGGCGGTGGTGGGGGTGGTGGTGGGGGTGGGGGGTGGTGGTGGTGGCGGTGGTGGCGGTGGTGGTGGGGGTGGTGGTGGGGGTGGTGGTGGTGGTGGGGGTGGTGGTGGTGGGGGTGGTGGTGGTGGGGGTGGTGGTGGCGGTGGTGGTGGGGGTGGTGGTGGTGGTGGGGGTGGTGGTGGTGGGGGTTGTGGTGGTGGTGGTGGCGGCGGTGGTGGTGGCGGTGGTGGTGGTGGGGATGGTGGTGGGGGTGGTGGTGGGTGGTGGCGGTGGTGGTGGGGGTGGTGGTGGCGGTGGTGGCGGTGGTGGTGGCGGGGGTGGTGGTGGTGGCAGCGGTGGTGGGGGGTGGTGGTGGTGGTGGCAGCGGTGGTGGGGGTGGTGGTGGGGGGTGGTGGTGGTGGTGGTGGCGGGGGTGGTGGCTACGAGATTGGGGACACACGAGGAGATACGGGGAGACATGGGGAGACAGAGTCACGGGGGAAACAGACAGAGACACAGTGAGACAGATACAGGCAGAGAGACACAGACAGAGACACAGTGAGACAGATACAGGCAGAGAGACAGATACACAGACAGAGACACAGACAGAGACACAGAGAGACACAGACAGAGACACAGACAGAGTGGGATGCTGAGCAGTGTTGTTGGATGAGGAGCGGTGGTGCAGCGGTTAGCGCTACACTGCGCTATGAACCCAGCGTCCCAGGTTCGATTCCCGCTCACGGCCAACACCGGTGACGATTATCTAAACCGTTCCCGGGCCTCCCCTAGGTCGCCTCAGCCTCAAAATGAGTACCTGGTGCGGCGTATAAACATCGCCACTGGGGAGACAAAGGCGGCCGGGCGTGGTGCTGGCCACCCACCCCCTCGTGTAAAGTTCTGACCTTCATAGGTGCTCGCTAACAGCACTTGCCCCAACAGTCTGTTAAGGCTACACGGGGGATATTTGTCTGTGTGTGTCTGTGTGTGTGTCTGTGTGTACCTGTCTGTGTGTTGTTGTTCAACACCGCCTTGCCAGGCACGCTGAGGAGAGGCTTGCGGAGCCCCAATGCGGTTTCAGGAAAGGGCGGTCCTGCACAGATGCCATATTTTCTGTCCGTCTGCTACAGCAGAGGTGTAGGGAATTCCAACAAGACCTACATCTCTGCTTTATTGACCTGGTCAAGGCCTATGATACCATCAGTAGGACTGGGCTCTGGGCAGTTTTTCGTGCTTTCGGAGTCCCTGACCCTCTGCTCACGATCATTAAGGACCTTCATGATGGTGAGCGGGCCCGGATAAAACTACGTGGCCGGGAGTCAGAGCCTTTCCCTGTACACCTTGGGGTGCGACAGGGATGTCCTCTGGCTCCCACATTATTTAACATTTATTTTAACCACATAGTTCGTGAAGCCTTCAATAGCTGTACCAGAGGAATTTCCATCTGTTACAGATACAATGGGAGGCTGATCGATGCCCGGGTGCGGTCAAGGGATGGCTCCCTATCGCTCAACCATGTTGCGTATGCTGATGATTTGGTAATAGCTGCTCATTCAGAAGAGGAGTTGGAGACGCTGCTGCTGAGACTGGAGCGTGCCACTAAGAGGTGGGGCCTTACCATCAGCCCCACCAAAACTAAGCACCTGCCTGGGTATTTTGTACCATTGGACACTCCACCCCCACAACTCCCAATTGGTGATTGAGGAGTTGTGGAGAGAGTGGAAAGTTTCCCATACCTGGGCAGTGTGCTCATGACTGGCTGAGGTCTCACTCCGAATCAGTCGAGCGGCATTACCTTTTCATCGGTTACATAATACTGTGTGGAAGCTACCTGGTTTGTCACTCCGCACGAATCTTCAGGTCTTCTCGGCCACGGTCATTCCCTCCCTTCTCTACGCATGCGAAAAGTGGACCCCCCTAATGGAACATATTCGCCGGTTAGAAACATTTAGGCTGGCCTGTCTACGATCCATCCTGGGTTTAACCTGCAGGCTGGATTGTGTGAGGAGCTCACAAATCCCAGAAAGATCTGGGCAAAGTCCCATTGGTGAGCTCCTCCGGCAGGCAAGGCTGCGTTGGCTGGGCCATGTAGCCTGCATGCCCAGCCACCGCATGTCTGAACAGCTTTTGTTCAGCCGGATAGAGAGGGCTAAATGGGTGCGCCACTCACCCACCCACTCACCCACTCAATCACTCAACTACTTACCAAATCACTCGCTCACCCACCCACTCACCCACCCACCCACTCACCCACCCACTCACTCACCCACCCACCCACTCACCCACTCAATCACTCACGCACCAACTCACTCAACCACCCACTCAGTCAACTACTCACCCACCCACTAAACCACCCACTCACTCAACTACTTACCAAATCACTCGCTCACCCACCCACTCACCCACCCACTCACCCACCCACCCACTCACTCACCCACCCACCTACTCACCCACCCACTCACTCACGCACCCACTCACTCAACCACCCACTCAGTCAACTACTCACCCACCCACTAACCCACCCACTCACTCAACTACTTACCAAATCACTCGCTCACCCACCCACTCACTCACCCACTCACTCACTCACCCACCCACCCACTCACCCACTCACCCACCCACTCACTCACTCACTCACCCACCCACCCACCCACCTACTCACCCACCCACTCACCCACCCACTCACTCACTCATTCACCCACCCACCCACCAACTCACTCACCCACCAACCCACTCACTCACTCACCCACTCATTCACCCACTCTCTCACCCACCAACTAACTCACCACCCACTCACTCACCCACCCACCCACTCACTCACCATCCCACTCACTCACCCACTCACCCACCCACCCACTCACCCACCCACCCACTCACCCACGGCGCTGTGTGGTGGAGGGACGGAGACACACGACAGTGGAGACCACTCCCCTGTCTTCCACCGCGGGTAGCGAGCCGCGACTCTCACGCGGACGCAGTACTCAGCAGCGCCTGCAGGCTGAGGCAGCGCGTGGCGGTAGCGACATCCCACAAAGCGCTCCTGGCAGGAGCAAGCAGATGGTCTCAGTGTGCCGGGTTACGTGGATGACACGTTGGTGGTCTGGCCACACGGCAAAGATAGACTGAGCGCGTTTCTAAATCATCTCAACTCGCAAAACCCATCCATCCAGTTCAGCATGGAAGTGGAAGCTGACAGAACTCAACCATTTCTGGACATTCAGTAGCAGCAGCAGCAATAGCATCGTCATCAGTAGTAGTAGCATCACCACCCACCCCACTCACCCACTCACTCTCCCACCCACCCGCCCACCCACTCACCCACCCACCCACCCACTCACCAACCACCCCCACCCACCCACTCACCAACCCACCCACTCACCCACTCACCCACCCACCCACCCACTCACTCACTCATCCACCCACTCACCCACTCACCCACTCACTCACCCACCCACTCACTCACCCACCCACTCACCAACCCACCCACTCATCCACCCACCCACTCACCCACCCACCCACCCACTCACCCACCCACTCACCCACCCACCCACACACCCCCTCACCCACCCACTCACCCACCCACCCACTCACCCACCCACTCACCCACCCACTCACCCACCCACTCACCCACCCACCCACCCACTCACCCACCCACCCACCCACCCACTCACACACACACACACCCACCCACCCACTCACCCACCCACACACCCACTCACCCACTCACCCACCCACACACCCACTCACCCACCCACTCACCCACCCACCCACCCACCCACTCACACACACACCCACTCACACACTCACTCACCCACCCACACACCCACTCACCCACCCACTCACCCACCCACTCACCCACCCACTCACCCACCCACCCACTCACCCACCCACCCACCCACTCACCCACCCACCCACCCACACACCCACTCACCCACCCACTCACCCACACACCCACCCACCCACCCACTCTCACCGTGCTAGTCACACCCCTCCTTGTGGAGACCTCGGCTTGTAGATGGTACAGCACGTCACTCTGCGCCATCCTCCTCCTCCACTCGCTCCTCATGGAGACCCGCACGGACAGCTCCCACCGCTCTCCCTCGTCGCCACCGCCATCACCGTCATCGCCGCCATCACCGTCATCGTCGTCGTCATTCTCGTAGCCATCTTTGTCGTCATGTTTGTAGTCCTCACGCTCACTACCACACTCCTCCTCCTCGTCACCACCCTCGTCACCACCCTCGTCACCACCCTCCTCACCACCCTCCTCACCACCCTCCTCACCACCCTCCTCACCACCCTCCTCACCACCCTCCTCCAGCGTCGCATCCTTGTGGAGCATCAAGGTGACAGTCGGAGCACTCAGCACGGCTGAGACACACACAGACACACAGACACACACACAGACACACACACAGACACACACAGACACAGACACACACACAGACACACACACACACAGAGACACTCACACACAGACACACACACAGAGACACTCACACACAGACACACACACACAGAGACACACACACAGACACACACACACACAGACACTCACACACAGAGACACACAGAGACACACACAGAGACACTCACACAGACACACACACAAACACACACATACACATACACAGAGACACACACACAGACACACACAGGGACACACACACAGAGACACTCACACAAAGAGACACTCACACACAGAGAGACACACTCACACAGACACACACACACAGACACACAAAGACACTCACACAAAGAGACACTCACACACAGAGACACACACACAGACACACACACAAAGAGACACTCACACACAGACACACACACAGAGAGACACTCACACACAGACACACACACAGAGAGACACACTCACACAGACACACACACAGACACACACAGAGACACTCACACAAAGAGACACTCACACACAGAGACACACACACAGAGACACACACAGAGACACACACAGACAGAGACACACAGAGACACTCACACACAGACACACACACACAGAGACACACACACAGACACACACACAGAGACACACACGCACACAGAGACACTCACACACAGAGACACTCACACAGAGAAACTCACACAGAGACACAGAGAGTGAGACACTCACACACAGACACAGAGACACACACAGAGACACTCACACACAGAGACACTCACACACAGAGACACTCACACAGATAAACTCACACAGAGACACAGAGAGTGAGACACTCACACACAGACACAGAGACACACACAGAGACACTCACACACAGAGACACTCACACACAGAGACACTCACACAGAGAAACTCACACAGAGACACAGAGAGTGAGACACTCACACACAGACACAGAGACACACACAGAGACACTCACACACAGAGACACTCACACACAGAGACACTCACACAGAGAAACTCACACAGAGACACAGAGAGTGAGACACTCACACACAGACACAGAGACACACACAGAGACACTCACACACAGAGACACTCACACACAGAGACACTCACACAGAAACTCACACAGAGACACAGAGAGTGAGATACTCACACACAGACACAGAGACACACACAGAGACACTCACACACAGAGACACTCACACACAGAGACACTCACACAGAGAAACTCACACAGAGACACAGAGAGTGAGACACTCACACACAGACACAGAGACACACACAGAGACACTCACACACAGAGACACTCACACACAGAGACACTCACACAGAGAAACTCACACAGAGACACAGAGAGTGAGACACTCACACACAGACACAGAGACACACACAGAGACATAGACAATGCCACTCACTTGTCTTCAAGGGTAACACCTCAACCACGACCCAGGGTGACGATGATGGTGGTGATGGTGGTGGTGATGATGGTGGTGATGGTGGTGATGGTGGTGTTGGTGGTGGTGATGAGACGGTGGATCTGACGCGAAGTTGATAGCGGTCGCCAGGATGTCGCAGCGCTGAGGAGACATCGCACCGTGTCTCTGTGGTGGCAGCGCAGACGGTCCGCCAGTGGGCTCGTGCATAGCTGCACAGACAGAGACACGGGGAGGAGGAGGTGGTGGTGAGGAGTGGGTGGGTGAGTGGGTGAGTGGGTGGGTGGGTGGGTGAGTGAGTGAGTGAGTGGGTGGGTGGGTGAGTGGGTGGGTGGGTGGGTGAGTGGGTGGGTGGGTGAGTGGGTGGGTGGGTGAGTGAGTGAGTGGGTGGGTGGGTGGGTGAGTGGGTGGGTGGGTGGGTGAGTGAGTGAGTGGGTGGGTGGGTGGGTGAGTGGGTGGGTGGGTGAGTGAGTGGGTGGGTGAGTGAGTGAGTGGGTGGGTGAGTGAGTGGGTGGGTGAGTGGGTGGGTGGGTGAGTGGATGGGTGGTTGAGTGAGTGGTTGAGCGAGTGGATGAGTGAGTGGATGGGTGAGCGAGTGGGTGAGTGGGTGAGCGAGTGGGTGAGTGAGTGAGTGAGCGAGTGGATGAGTGAGCGAGCATCTCACAGTTTGCTGTCCACCCTGTAGGTAACGTCCAGGAGCTTTGAGCTGCTGCTGGTGGCGACGTCCACTTCAGCGTCGTGGTCCCAGCGGAGTTGCGTCAGCAGGTCGCGAGACTCCACGCGGACATTCAGAGGGGGAGTCGCAGCTGGGGAGATGGGAAAACGGCACTCGGTGTGCGCTAACCACTGCACCACCGCTCCCCACACTGCGCTAACCACTGCCCCACCACTCCCCACACACAGTGCGCTAACCACTGCACCACCACTCCCCACACACACACATACAGTGTGCTAACCACTGCACCACCGCTCCCCACACACACACATACAGTGCGCTAACCACTGCACCACCGCTCCCAACACACACACAGTGCGCTAACCACTGCACCACCACTCACACACACAGTGCGCTAACCACTGCACCACCACTCCCCACACACACACATACAGTGCGCTAACCACTGCACCACCGCTCCCCACACACACACATACAGAGCACTAACCACTGCACCACTGCTCCCAACACACACACAGTGCGCTAACCACTGCACCACCACTCACACACACAGTGCACTAACCACTGCACCACCGCTCCCCACACACACACAGTGCGCTAACCACTGCACCACCGCTCCCCACACACACACACAGTGCGCTAACCACTGCACCACCACTCCACACACACACACAGTGCGCTAACCACTGCACCACCGCTCCCCACTCACACACACACAGTGCGCTAACCACTGCACCACCACTCCCACCCCCACACAGTGCGCTAACCACTGCACCACCGCTCCCCCCACACACACACACACAGTGCGCTAACCACTGCACCACCACTCCACACACACACACAGTGCGCTAACCACTGCACCACCGCTCCCCACTCACACACACACAGTGCGCTAACCACTGCACCACCGCTCCCCACACACACACACAGTGCGCTAACCACTGCACCACCGCTCCCCACACACACACACACACAGTGTGCTAACCACTGCACCACCGCTCCCCACACACTGTGCTAACCACTGCACCACCGCTCCCCACACTGCGCTAACCACTGCACCACCACTCCCCACACACACACAAAGTGCGCTAACCACTGCACCACCACTCCCCACACAAAGTGCGCTAACCACTGCACCACCACTCCCCACTCACAAACACAGTGCGCTAACCACTGCACCACCACTCCCCACACACACACAAAGTGCACTAACCACTGCACCACCGCTCCACACACACAAAGTGCGCTAACCACTGCACCACCGCTCCCCACACACACACACAGTGCACTAACCACTGCACCACCGCTCCCCCCCCACACACACAGTGTGCTAACCACTGCCCCACCGCTCCCCACACACACACAGTGCGCTAACCACTGCACCACCACTCCCCACACAAAGTGCGCTAACCACTGCACCACCACTCCCCACTCACACACACAGTGCGCTAACCACTGCACCACCACTCCCCACACAAAGTGCGCTAACCACTGCACCACCACTCCCCACTCACACACACACTGCGCTAACCACTGCACCACCGCTCCCCACACACACACACTGCGCTAACCACTGTACCACTACTCCCCACACACACACACAGTGCGCTAACCACTGCACCACCGCTCCCCACACACACACACAGTGCGCTAACCACTGCACCACCACTCCCACCCCCACACACACAGTGCGCTAACCACTGTACCACCACTCCCCACACACACACACACACAGTGCGCTAACCACTGCACCACCGCTCCCCCCACACACACAGTGCGCTAACCACTGTGCCACCACTCCCCACACACACACACAGTGCGCTAACCACTGCACCACCGCTCCCCACGTCCACCACAACCTGGTACCCGATGTATCGACCACCTCTGGCTGTGCTCACCGCGTGTGCACGTGACGAGGAGGGAGAGGAAGAGTAGGCCAAGTCTCGAGAAGAGTTCTCGCACCGCCATGACACCCACCTGGGACCCACGTGTTTCAGTTTCTCAAGTCACGTGGTGCAGAGAAATTCGATTCCCGGTTCGATTAACTCCACTTGCGTCGATTCTTAATGGGATAACATTAGGAATCGATTCTTGTAGTGGATTTATAGAGTCGATTTCTATTGGGATAACATGGGAATCGATTTATAGTTGATTAAGCTATTGGAATCGATTTACGTTGAGATAACATGGAAATAGACTATCGTGGGTGTGTGTCCATGTGTGTGTGTGTAAGGTCCGGCAAAACAACCTCCTACCTCCTCGCGGTGCCGGACGGGCAACACTGTCGTGGGCAGTGCTGTGGGGGGAAGTCCAATGCCCATTGGCCTCTCCCCTCATGGCGTCTGTGACCACCACAGTGGCTAAACGGGGGCTCTGGACGGGTGTGAGGGGCTGGTAACCCCTCCACCTTCAATTAACCACCACTAAACCACGAATTAAACATAAACCTGTAACAAATAAGCTTGTGCCGGAGGCCCCGGGGGGGTCAGGCTTTTATGACGTCTCCTGGCCAAACCCCATTTGGCGGAGCCAGGAGATTGAATTTTCATCCTCGGGGCTCCTCCAGAAACAACAAAAAACCATTGCGGATGGCCACGTGGAATGTTCGAACGCTCACTGCGGAGGAGAGGCTGCCACTCCTCTGTCGGGAGCTGGACCGGTACCGCCTGGATCTCTGTGGCATTCAGGAGGTCCGGTGGACCGGTTCTGGCTCCTGCCACCATGAGGGGTGGACAGTCCTCTACTCGGGGCAGGAGACTGCCAAACAACAGGGTGTGGCTCTTCTTCTGAACAAAAGAATGAAGGGGGCGTGGGAGCGTGGCGGTGAGGTGTGGGAAGCTGTAAGTCCCAGGATACTTTGGGCTCGCCTTCCCATCAACCAGAGGCGAGGAGTGGTGGTCGTGGTTACTTATGCCCCCACCGAAGACGAACATCCGTGGAGGGATGCAGGCAAAGCCGATGAGTCAGACTCTTTCTATGACCTCCTGTCACAGGTGCTTGCTAAAGTGGCCACTCGGGACAGAGTCATCTTGTTGGGTGACTTCAATGCCCGAGTTGGTCATGATGCTGGTACCTGGTCTGGAGTGATTGGAAGGCATGGGCCAGATCAGCTCAATAATAACGGTAGGAGGCTGCTAGATTTTTGTGCAGCCCATGGGCTTGTAATTACCAACACGCTCTTCCGGCATCGGCGCATCCACACAACATCATGGATACATGCCGGGTCCAAGCAAGAACATCTGCTGGACTACATAGTGACGGACCAGCGGATGCGAACCCATGTCCTTGACACCAGGACCTACCGTGGAGCTGATCTGTCCTCTGACCATCGACTAGTCATCTGTAAGATGCGCCTGCCTTTCTTCCACTCCGGTGGTGGGTGTACACCCAGGATCCCATTCCAACCAAAAGTGGCCTGGTCTCAGTTAGCTGATGAAAGTTGCAAGCGAGAATTTCATCATCGCTTGCAGCTGGGGTTGGCATCGTCCCCCACTCCACCTGATGTCGAGGGGAAATGGGCGAGGTTTAAGACTGTGACTCATGCAGCTGCAATGGCTGCTTTGGGTACGCGGTCCAGACCTCCCCAGAAACCCTGGCTGACAGAGGAGGTGTTCAGGTTAATTGGGAAAAAGCGTCAGGCCCACTCTCATCGCCTATAGCATCCCACGTCAGAGAATGAGGAGGTTTACCGCAGCCTTCGCTCGGAAGTTCGGAGAGCCGTAAGGCGCTGTAAGGATGGGTGGTGGTCGCGGGTTGCTGAGGAGATGGAGTCTGCCTCAGTGGCCCGTGATCACAAATCACTATTTAACTCCATCAAAAAAGTAACCTGCAGCGCCACACCTATTACCATCATTAGAGGAAAAAACGGTGATCCAATCTCCGACCCCCAGGAACAGGTTTGCAGATTTGCTGAGCATTTCTGTGAGGTCCTGGGGGAGGGAAATTCTCTCAGCCAGGAAAACATCATGGCACAAAGTGGTGATAACCCTGCTGAGGCTGCGGTGCCTCAAATATTGGAAGAGGTCACCCCCTGTGAGTGGCTGGCTGAGGTGCCAGCTGTTGAGGAAGTACTGAGGGCGATCCGGAGTCTGAGACCAGGGAAGGCATCGGGCAGAGATGATCTCCCAAGCGAAATGCTGAGGGAGGGTGGCGTTTGTGCACAGACTGCCCTATATGACATCATAACAACAGTCTGGACCACTGGACGGGTTCCGCAGGACTGGAAGGATGCCCTGGTGGTCCCCCTCTTTAAGAAGGGGGACCGTACCGACTGTAACAACTACAGGGGCATCTCACTCCTCAGTGTGCCGGGTAAGGTCCTGGCAAGGATTACTTGCTAGGCACGCTGAGGAGAGGCTTGCGGAGCCCCAATGCGGTTTCAGGAAAGGGCGGTCCTGCACAGATGCCATATTTTCTGTCCGTCTGCTACAGCAGAGGTGTAGGGAATTCCAACAAGACCTACATCTCTGCTTTATTGACCTGGTCAAGGCCTATGATACCATCAGTAGGACTGGGCTCTGGGTTGTTCTTCGTGCTTTCGGAGTCCCTGACCCTCTGCTCACGATCATTAAGGACCTTCATGATGGTGAGCGGGCCCGGGTAAAACTACGTGGCCGGGAGTCGGAGCCTTTCCCTGTACACCTTGGGGTGCGACAGGGATGTCCTCTGGCTCCCACATTATTTAACATCTATTTTGACCGCGTAGTTCGTGAAGCCTTCCATAGCTGTACCGGGGGAATTTCCATTTGGTACAGATATAATGGGAGGCTGATCGACGCCCGGGTGCGATCAAGGGATGGCTCCCTATTGGTCAACCATGTTATGTATGCCGATGATTTGGTAATAGCTGCTCATTCAGAAGAGGAGTTGGAGACGCTGCTGCTGAGACTGGAGCGTGCCACTAAGAGGTGGGGCCTTACCATCAGCCCCACCAAAACGAAACATCTGCCTGGGTATTTTGTACCATCGGACACTCCACCCCCACAACTCCCAATTGGTGATGGGGCAGTTGTGGAGAGAGTGGAGAGTTTCCCATACCTGGGCAGCGTGCTTATGACCGGCTCCAGTTTATCAGCAGAGGTCTCACTCCGAATCAGTCGAGCGGCAATATCTTTTCATCGGTTGCGTAACGCTGTGTGGAAGCTACCTGGTCTGTCGCTCCGCACGAAGCTTCAGGTCTTCTCAGCCACGGTCATTCCCTCCCTTCTCTACGCTTGCGAAACGTGGACCCCCCTAGTGGAGCATCTTCGCCGGTTGGAAACATTTAGGCTGGCCTGCCTACGATCCATCCTGGGTTTAACCAGGCTGGATTGTGTGAGGAGCTCACAAGTCCTTGAAAGATCTGGGCAAAGTCCCATCAGTGAGCTCCTCCGGCAGGCAAGGCTGCGTTGGCTGGGTCATGTAGCCCGCATGCCCAGCCACCGCATGCCTAAACAGCTTTTGTTCGGCCGGATCGAGGGGGCTAGACGGGCGCGGCATGGGCTAGAGAAGAGATGGAGTGATGTGGTACAGGAGGACGTGGAGCTGAGTGGACTTGCCGATGACTGGTACCAGCGGTGTCAAGATCGGCCTCAGTGGAGGAGGCTCGTGAAGGACGCTACTGGGCAGTTGGAGGCAGTCGCCCTCCAACAACAACGGAGGGCGGAGGAGCGACGCTCACAACGAGCGGAGCGCCGGGTGGCTAAAGCACAGCAAGTTGGCACAGTAGGGGGCACAGATGGTGCATCAGCCACTCGTCTCAGTCAGTCGACCCGTGGCACCTGCTGGGTCTGCCCCGTGACCTCCTGCCAGCGGGCGTTCGACACTTCACGTGGCCTCAAGGTGCACTTGGCCTGGCACAAGCGTCGTGGTGACGTCTCCGCCACTTAGTGGCGAATGACTGTTGTTGTTGTTGTGTGTTGATGTTTGTAATTGCAAGTGTACATTAGGGACAGGCCTGAACCTGAGTTTCTTGCTTGAGGGTCACGTGACAGCCCGTCCAGCCGTCAGGTCACGTGACTTATCGACCCTCGGAAAGCTTCCCCACCTGCCCGTCTGTCTGTCCCGTGGCCCCATCTCCCTCCCTCTCCCTCCTCATCTCTCTCGCTTTCACGCGGACAGCTGGGGAACCACCACCCACCACCACCACCACGCACAGCACACACACAACCACTGCTTTCTTATTAAGATAATCTGTTCATCTGCTCTCATGAGAATAAGCTCTTTTTTAAATCCTTTATATTAAGTTCGCTTGCTTGCTTGCTTACGACCGTGCAACTCTTTCGGTCGTTTTTTAACACACTTCCCGTGATCCAATAGAGCTGACATTTTGCACACAGACTCGTTGTGCGTGACAATTTTCGTGAATTTTTTTTTTACATTTTTACACTGTTTAGGCAATTTCTTTTAAATATTTAATTACCAATTGCTTAATGGTGGCAGACAATCATCTCTGACCCATAGGTGGCAGCCATCTCAAGCCAGAGGACGAGAGGACTCGAGCCGCCACGCATATAAAGGATTTAGAGTGAAAAACTTTGTTTTTACGGGTTATACTTATTAAGATAATCTGTTCATCTGCTCTCATGAGAATGAGCTCTTTTGTTCTGTCTTCTTCCGTCTCTTGTTCTACGTCGTTTTCCCTTCCTCCCCTGCACGATCTCTCTAACTCTGTCACTCTTCTCTTCTTAACCCCGATGCTTTCGCTCTTTCTCGCTGCGTAAGCCTTCACATGTGTGGCCCTCTCTCGACACCTCGATATTAAAAAAATTAACCCTAAAAAAGGTTTTCACTATAAATCCTTTATATGCGTGGCGGCTAGAGTCCTCTCGTCCTCTGGCTTGAGATGGCTGCCACCTATGGGTCAGCTGATTGTCTGCCAGTATTAAGCAATTGGTAATTAAATATTTAATTTGTTTTCCCTAAACAGTGTAAAATTTTGGAAAAAAAATTTCACGAACATTAATTGTCACGCACAACGAGTCTGTGTGCAAAATGTCAGCTCGATTGGATCACGGGAAGTGGGTTAAAAAACGACCGAAAGGTTTGCACGGTCGTAAGCAAGCAAGCAAGCACGCAAGCACGCGAACTTAATATAAAGGATTTAAAAACACCGCTGTTGCTTCACGTGTACGTGTGCGGCATGTTTGAACACACACACACAGGCGCATCCATCAGTAAATGTCTATTTACATGTATTCACAGACATGTTGCGTAGACGTTGTTTATTTGAACGTACAATATTTTTTGTGTGCCTCTTGAAAGCAACTCTGCCCATTGATGCTATATGACAAAAACGTGACACACACGTATGATTGCAACTGTATGTACGTAGCTAACGGAAGTAAAGTCCCACCACTGCAACATTACCCCGGTTCTTCGGCTCTTTCGACTACTTTGCAAAAGAGACCGGCGCCGGCCAGAACCCAGCCAGCGACATCCTGTTAACGTCCGTACGCTGCGCTTGATCGTGCCAAGGGACAGCCAAAGTTGGACAAGTGAAAGCATCAAGGAGGCCAACAAATAAAATGAAGTCGCATCAACAGTTGGCGAGCGAGCGCTCCCCCTGCCGTGTTGCTGCGACGTCGACGTCTAAGCAAGAGAGACCCGGGTGGGGGGTGGGGGGTGGGGGGTGGAGACAGGGAGGGGGGTGAGCGAGCGAGGGGGGACCCCCCAGGCCGTGGAGAAGCAGCCCAGCTGGGCGAGATGGCGGCACGCGCTCGTTCCGCTCGAGCGAGTGCTTAAACACCTCCCCCCCATCATCTCTGCTCCCTCTCTCTGGCTGTCTGTCGCACCAAGCCGTGCAAGCGCACGTCACGCGACCGACCGCGATTGCCTCGCTAAGCCGCTCGCGTCGTTTGCTTTCACCGTCCTCCAGCCAAGCCGGTCGCCTGGCCCACGTGGCCACGGCTGTCTAGTTCACTTCGGCCCCCGTTGCCCCACCCCCCCCCGGCAACTCTTCTCCCACCTCCCCTCCATCCACATCCCGCGGGGGGGGGGGGGGGGCCAGCTCAGCTCAAGTGACGATGAACCTGTTGCTGGAGCGGGAGTTGCTGCGGCCGAGCGGGCTGCCCGGCGCCGCCACGGCCTTCTGCTGGAGCGCCGTCTGCTTGTCGCCCAGCAGCAGCACAGGCAGGACTGTGCACGGCGGCGACGACGAGGAGGAGGAGGAGGAGAGAGAGTTGGAGCGAGGAGGGTCGGCACTGCGACGAGCGACGTCAAATTCGCTCTCGCCGCACGCAAAGCGCTCGCCACACATGAACCGCGACACCTTCGCCGATCTCGTCAAGTGAGCGTCAACCCATCGCGCCAACTCCGCTCATCATCCTCACAGCAGCAGCAGCAGCAGCGGCGGCAGCAGCAGCAGCAGCGGCAGCGGTTGGCTTCTGACTGCTCGCCATCGAACACAGGCGGCGGTGGGGATCACCGCATCGCGCGGCGCTTTCAGACGCGCTTCTGCGGCCGTCTGCAACGCTCTTCCGATAATAGGAAGCCACTGGAGCTACGCACTTTTAAATTATCCACGTTGACAAACTCATTTCTTAGAACTGCTTTTTGTGCTTAGTTTGTTGTCCTTACCCCGCACCTCTGGTTAACACTAACCGCTACACCACCGCTCCCCTTAACACAACCCACTCACGTACACACATGCAAACATACATACTTGCATACAAAACACGTAGTAGATACGCATCAATTCACGAGACCCGTATCAGTTGGAATTCGTCACGCGAACGTGCGACGCGATCGTCAGACCTGTGCACCAGCGGTGATTGTTGTTGTTGTTGATGTTGTTGTTGTTGTCGTGGTTTCCCGAGCGCCGGCGATGAGAAGCACCCCCCCCCATGATCTAAACGTGACGACAGAAACGTGGCCGACGCCCACCAAACGCACCTTGAAGCGGTTCCTGAACTTTGCGCTGACGACGTAGAGGGCGACGGGGTTGACGCACGAGTTGAGGGTCGCCAGGTTCATGCCGATGTAGTTCAGCACGAGCAGGAAGCTGCAGGGGGGCGGTGGTGGTGATGGCGGCAGAGGACACACCCGTTGTGAATCAGGAGCCAGGAGACCTTCACATTGCATCGGGGCCACGCACAGAATGCACCCGTAGACCAACCGTGACGAACACAGCCACGCTCCGAGCGGCGTGACAACGACACGCCGGTGAAGCGGTGATCGCGATCGGATCAGAATCTCAATATTGATTTGGACTTGGAGGAGGAATCCGATGAGCTACGAAGCTCTCTCCCCGCAGCTGTCCCGTAGGGGCGCGACAGAACGTCGCAACAGCAAACTACGCTAATGAGTGCAAAGTGTCCTCGGTCCGGCGAGACGCCCCCCCCCCGCCTCCCCACGCTGTTGAGCTGCGATGTTTTGTGGGGGGTCCCATCCACCCCCCCTCGTTTACCCACGCCGCTCGCATGACACGATCCGTGACACGATCCGTGACACGATCCGTGACGCGATCCAGCTGCGCTCGTTCACCGGCCACGTGCCGTTGTTAGCGTAAGGGGGCCGTGTGAGAAGCAAGCCACCGGGGGGGGGGGGGGGGGTGTGTAGCGGGTGCGTCGGACGTTCACAACAACGCCCTGGAGGAAACGCGGGGCTGGATGGAGTGGGGGGGGGTGGGGGGCATTGGCATTGGTGAAACATGACAGAGCAGGACGCTCCTAAAACAAACCCCACTCTGACACTCGCTGAGTGTATTCTATTGCCAAGGGCGTCGTTTGCAAAGTAGATTGAGAACGACGCCTCTTCGCAAAGAACACTTCGCGTCAGTTCGTCGTCCTTCCCCCCGCACCTGCGGTGAGTGCGCTCGGCTAGTACGGTGCCAAAGAAGTTCCACGCGCAGGGCGTGGTGGTTGCGATTGGTATTATCACTGCTGCTGCTGCTGCGATATTCACGCCAGAGGTCGCAACCGGGTACCCGATACCCGTACCCTACCCGATACCCGGCTACCCCGTACCCGCCGGGTACGGGTACCCGTTTGCGACCCTGGTGCGGCCGGGTACGGGTACGGGTAGACCGTGAGTCACTGGTGAGTCACCGTGTGTCACTCATTTCCCAACGACTTGTCTCTCTCATAATTCAAGTTCCTAGAATCAACCCACCCGCGCCTGCAACGTGGCTTCATCCCAGAGGTCGCAATCGGGTACCCGATTGCGACACACGCACACACACACGTACACACACACCGACATACACACGCAAAACACACGCAAACATCCGTCGAATAACATCTCGCAGTTTCACGTACGGGTAGGGTACGGTTAGGGTACAGGTAAGGTACGGGTTAGGGTACGGGTAGGGTCTGGGTACGGGTTAGGGTCTGGGTAGGGTACGGGTACGGGTGTAGGGTACGGGTCGGGTACGGGTACGGGTACCCGTTTGCGACCCTGGTGCGGTCCGGGTACGGTTACGGGTAAGGAATCAAAACCCGTTTGCGACCTCTGATTCACGCGAAGACGATACAATTGACTCTTCATTCTCCCATGGGACGAGGAGGGCACGAGTAGAGAGGGAGAGAGGGAGGGGGGGGACGGTTCGGGGTGCCCCCCCCACCTGAGCAGCTCGCAGCGGTTGGGGTCACATCTCGTCGTAGACGGTTCTCTTGAGGATGCGGCTGAGATGCAGCGGCAGCCAGCACAGCGCAAACACCACCGCCAGGCAGAACACCGCCGTGCCTGCCTCCCGTTGCTGTGTGTACACACACGCACGCACACACGCGACGCACACACACACGCACACACACACGCACACACACACACACGCACGCACACACGCACGTACACACACACACCACGCACACACACACGTACGCACACACACACACGCACCACACACACGTACACACACACGCACACACACACACGCACGCACACACACGTACACACACACGCACACACACACGTACGCACACACACACACGCACACACACACGTACACACACACGCACATACACACGCACACACACACGCACACACACACGTACACACACACGCACATACACACGCAAACACACGCAAACATCCGTCGAATCAACATCTCGCAGTTTCACGAATCGTTCGGTGACAAAGTCGGAGAGCGAACGTCACGGACCCCTCCCTCCCCTCCTGCCCGCCACCGCAAATCGGTTACGTAACCGCACAACCACGGGGAGCCGTTCGGCCTCTAGCCGATGGGGCCGGCGGTACCGGAGGGAGGTCCCGAGGTTCGACACCTGCTTGAGGTGCTCGTCGATGGCGCTGCCAAGGTTTCGCTTCTTCATCCCGAGCATCTCGACGGTCGTGAGCGTGTAGAAGACCGCCGCGCAGGCCAGCGGCATGCAGAAGTAGAAGCCGAACAGCCACCAGTCCTTGGCTTTGGCGTAAAACTGCGAGGGCCCAGACAAGAGGTTTCGTCAGAGTCAGGCGGGGCGACAAATCTCCTCGTGGGATAGCCGAGCACAGGGTTGGTGGAGTATCTAATTAGCTGCCTGTCTCTGTGAGTGACTGAAAGACAGACCGTGTGTCAGAGGTCCTCAGTGTGCCGGGTAAGGTCCTGGCAAGGATTACTTGCTAGGCACGCTGAGGAGAGGCTTGCGGAGCCCCAATGCGGTTTCAGGAAAGGGCGGTCCTGCACAGATGCCATATTTTCTGTCCGTCTGCTACAGCAGAGGTGTAGGGAATTCCAACAAGACCTACATCTCTGCTTTATTGACCTGGTCAAGGCCTATGATACCATCAGTAGGACTGGGCTCTGGGTTGTTCTTCGTGCTTTCGGAGTCCCTGACCCTCTGCTCACGATCATTAAGGACCTTCATGATGGTGAGCGGGCCCGGGTAAAACTACGTGGCCGGGAGTCGGAGCCTTTCCCTGTACACCTTGGGGTGCGACAGGGATGTCCTCTGGCTCCCACATTATTTAACATCTATTTTGACCGCGTAGTTCGTGAAGCCTTCCATAGCTGTACCGGGGGAATTTCCATTTGGTACAGATATAATGGGAGGCTGATCGACGCCCGGGTGCGATCAAGGGATGGCTCCCTATTGGTCAACCATGTTATGTATGCCGATGATTTGGTAATAGCTGCTCATTCAGAAGAGGAGTTGGAGACGCTGCTGCTGAGACTGGAGCGTGCCACTAAGAGGTGGGGCCTTACCATCAGCCCCACCAAAACGAAACATCTGCCTGGGTATTTTGTACCATCGGACACTCCACCCCCACAACTCCCAATTGGTGATGGGGCAGTTGTGGAGAGAGTGGAGAGTTTCCCATACCTGGGCAGCGTGCTTATGACCGGCTCCAGTTTATCAGCAGAGGTCTCACTCCGAATCAGTCGAGCGGCAATATCTTTTCATCGGTTGCGTAACGCTGTGTGGAAGCTACCTGGTCTGTCGCTCCGCACGAAGCTTCAGGTCTTC
>NW_026891182.1:0-24728 GCF_015708825.2 Lethenteron reissneri | reverse complement strand
TGGTGATGATGTGTTTGTTACCCCTGCCTTTGGTCATACAGGCTGCTTCAAACAAAACACTAAAGTGGTAGTGGTCGTTGTAGTGTATAGTATAGTGTAATGTAGTGTATAGTGAAATGTATAGTGTAGTGTATAGTGTAATGTAGTGTATAGTGTATGTAGTGTATAGTGTAATGTAATGTAGTGTATAGTGTAGTGTAGTTTATAGTGAATAGTGTAGTGTACAGTGTAGTGTACAGTGTAGTGTACAGTGTACAGGTGTTTAAAGTGATGGACCCAATTTCAAAACAGCCCGGGGCTGTTGTGCGCTGGGAGGCGAATGGCGGCCATCATTTTATACTCTAAGCCCCTCCCCCTCTACGCCCCTCCCCCTCTAAGCCCCTCCCTCTACGCCCCTCCCTCTCTACGCCCCTCCCTCTCTATGCCCCTCCCTCTCTATGCCCTTTCAAGTGGTAGAGTTTTATTAATGGGCGGTTGGTGGTTGCAGAGATTTCTCGATTTCAAATCGGGGTCCATCTTTCTGAAGCACCCAGCGGTCCCCAACCTTTTAGGCACCAGGCACCGGCTTCGTGGAAGACAATTTTTTTCACGGGGGAGGGAGGGAGGGGGGGGAGAGGTCATCATTGGGTCTTTCTCCCTCTTCAAAGAAGCTCTGCAGCGACGTGTGTGTTGACTCGTGTTGGCTACTGGCGGCTAGAGCTCGTGGGCTTACCAAGACCGTGCCAGGTACGGGAAATAGGCGCGGACACATTTACTCAATATCATCGGGTGAAGATGACCTCAGGCAAGATGACCACAATGCAGGGATTCAGGAAATGCGTATCCACACATGCCCGTTTGCTTTTAAATAAATGTGTGCATCTTTTGATTGAAAGCTTTCGTGACTGCAGTGAACTATTTGTCTTTTGTCAACGTGACAGAATCCTGTGTTGGGATCTTGAGAGATGACGATAGCTGGGGAGGCTTTCATTCAGCCATAGATCAATCACGGCTGACAATGGTCATTCCATTTACGAGACTTACCCGGTGTAAGAGGCCGGAGTAGTACCACAGGTGTAGTGTACCCACAGGCCGTAGTATACCCACAGGTGTAGTGTACACACAGGTGTAGTGTACCCACAGGTTAGTGTACCCACAGGTGTAGTGTACACACAGGTGTAGTGTACACACAGGTGTAGTGTACCCACAGGTGTACCCACAGGTGTAGTGTACACAGGTGTAGTGTACCCACAGGTGTATGTACTCACAGGTGTACCCACAGGTGTAGTGTACCCACAGGTGTAGTGTACCCACAGGTGTAGTGTACACACAGGTGTAGTGTACACACAGGTGTACCCACAGGTGTAGTGTACACACAAGTGTAGTGTACACACAGGTGTAGTGTACCACAGGTAGTGTACCCACAGTGTAGTGTACCCACAGGTGTAGTGTACACACAGGTGTAGTGTACACACAGGTGTACCCACAGGTGTAGTGTACACACAAGTGTATGTACACAGGTGTAGTGTACACACAGGTGTAGTGTACACACAGGTGTAGTGTACCCACAGGTGTAGTGTACCCACAGGTGTAGTGTACACACAGGTGTAGTGTACACACAGGTGTACTGTACACACAGGTGTACCCACAGGTGTAGTTACACACAGGTGTAGTGTACACCAGGTGTAGTGTACCCACAGGTGTACCCACAGGTGTAGTGTACACACAAGTGTAGTGTACCCAGGTGTATGTACCCACAGGTGTAGTGTACCACAGGTGTAGTGTACCCACAGGTGTAGTGTACACACAGGTGTAGTGTACCCAAGGTGTAGTGTACCCACAGGTGTAGTGTACACACAAGTGTAGTGTACACACAGGTGTAGTGTACACACAGGTGTAGTGTACACACAGGTGTAGTGTACCCACAGGTGTATACACACAGGTGTAGTGTACCCACAGGTGTAGTGTACCCACAGGTGTAGTGTACACAGGTGTAGTGTACACACAGGTGTAGTGTACACAGGTGTAGTATACACACAGGTGTAGTGTACCCACAGGTGTAGTATACACACAGGTGTAGTGTACCCACAGGTGTAGTGTACCCACAGGTGTAGTGTACACACAGGTGTAGTGTACACACAGGTGTAGTGTACACACAGGTGTATACACACAGGTGTAGTGTACCCACAGGTGTAGGTACCCACAGGGTAGTGTACACACAGGTGTAGTGTACACACAGGTGTAGTGTACACAGGTTGTATACACACAGGTGTAGTGTACCCACAGGTGTATACACACAGGTGTAGTGTACCCACAGGTGTAGTGTACCGGGGTTAAAACGGCCTAGGCAGATTATAGCCGGGTATATTATGGCCTAGGCCAAATTATGCCCTTTAGGCCAAATCATCATACCCCGTGATAGTAATAGCGTTGAGCGATACACGTGAATTACTAAATTTTTCCAACATTTTATTTAAACTGTAAACACGTAGACGTTGACTGCTTCAACCAGAAAAAAAAACTTTAAAAAAATTTAACCGTAAAAACAAAGTTTTCACTATAAATCCTTTATATGCGTGGCATCGGGGCGGCTAGAGTCCTCTCGTCCTGGCTTGAGATGGCTGCCACCTATGGGTCAGATGATTGTCTGGCAGCATTAAACAATTGGTAATAAATATTTAATTTGTTTTCCCTAAACAGTGTAAAATTTTGGAAAAAAATTTTCACGAACATTAATTGTCACGAACAACGAGTCTGTGTGCAAAATATCAGCTCGGTGGATCACGGGAAGTGGGTTAAAAAACGACCGAAAGATTTGCACGGTCCTAAGCAAGCAAGCGAACTTAATTAAAGGATTAATAACCCTGAACTTAAAAATGCTTCAATTGATCAAATTGAGATTTACTTCCACGCGTACGCGTTTTAGATATCGATTGAAGTGCGTTGTCGCCTGTTCTCTGTCTGGATAATTGCCTGTGAACTTTCACACGGGGCTTAGTCTGGCCAGGAGCGGTATGGTCTGGCCCAGTCGAGTTTAAACCCCCGGGGGGTCTAGTTTAGCCTTGGAGACTTCATCCCCCCCCCCCCCCCGGGTATACTCTGGACTGGGCCAAACTATACCCGGGTTTAATCGGGGCAGGGGTTATTTTAGCCTGTCGGATGGAACTCACGACCTCCTGTACACCCGGCGAGGTAGTTAACATCTCCTAGCACCGTGATGATGAGAGACACCGCAAACTCCAATATACAGCAGGTGTCATGGTCTGGATCGAACCCACGACTGCTGCGTACCAGGCGAGGTAGTCAACATCTCCTAGCCACCGTGATGATGAGAGAGGACACAGCAAACTCCAAATAGACAGCAGCAGGCATCGTCAGGGTCGGGATGGAACTCACGACCTCCTGTATACCAGGCGAGGTAGTCAAACCTCATAGCCACCGTGATGAGAGAGAGAGAGGACACACAAACTCCAAACATACAGCAGCAGGCTTCAGGGTCGGGATGGAACTCACGACCTCCTGTACACCCGGCGAGGTAGTCAACATCTCATAGCCACCGTGATGATGAGAGACACGCAAACTCTAAATATACAGCAGCAGGTGTCAGGGTCGGGATCGAACCCACGACCTCCTGCGCACCAGGCGAGGTAGTTAACATCTCCTAGCCACCGTGATGATGAGAGAGACACCGCAAACTCCAAATAGACAGCAGCAGGCATCGTCAGGGTTGGGATCGAACCCACGACCTCCTGCACACCAGGCGAGGTAGTCAACATCTCCTAGCCACCGTGGTGATGATGAAAGAGAGAGACACAGACCTCTGCGCACCAGCCGCGGTAGTCAACATCTCATAGCCACCTTGATGAGGAGACACCACAACTCCAAACATACAGCAGAGGCGTAGCCATGGTCTTGATCGAACCCACGACCTCCTGCGCACCAGGCGAGTAGTCAACATCTCCTAGCCACCGTGATGATGAGAGAAGAGACACAGACCTCCTGCGCACCAGGCGAGGTCCTCCTCTCCTAGCCACCGTGATGATGATGAGATAGAGAGACAGACCTCCTGCGCACCAGGCAGGTAGTCAAACATCTCTACCACCGTGATGATGATGAGAGAGAGAGACACAGACCTCCTGCGCACCAGGCGAGGTAGTCACATCTCCTAGCCACCGTGATGATGATGATAGAGAGAGAAGACACAGACCCCTGCGCACCAGGCGAGGTAGTCAACATCTCCTAGCCACCGTGATGATGAGAGGAGAGACACAGACCTCCTGCGCACCGGCAGGTAGTCAACATCTCCTAGCCACCGTGATGATGATGAGAGAGAGAGACACAGACCTCCTGCGCACCAGGCGAGGTAGTCAACATCTCATAGCCACCGTGATGATGATGAAGAGAGAGACACAGACCTCCTGCGCACCAGGCGAGGTAGTCAACATCTCATAGCCACCGTGATGATGATGAAGAGAGACACAGACCTCCTGCGCACCAGGCGAGGTAGTCAACATCTCATAGCCACCGTGATGATGATGAGAGAGACACAGACCCCTGCGCACCAGCGAGGTAGTCAACATCTCCTAGCCACCGTGATGATGATAGAGAGAGACACAGAACCTCCTGCGCACCAGGCGAGTAGTCAACATCTCCTAGCCACCGTGTTGATGAAAGAGAGAGACACAGACCTCCTGTAGACCAGCCGCGGTAGTCAACATCTCATAGCCACCTTGATGATGAGAGAGACACCACAAACTCCAAACATACAGCAGCAGGCGTAGCCATGGTCTTGATCGAACCCCACGACCTCCTGCGCACCAGGCTAGGTAGTCACATCTCCTAGCCACCGTGATGATGATGAGAGAGAGAGAGACACAGACCTCCTGCGCACCAGGCGAGTAGTCAACATCTCCTAGCCACCGTGGGGCAGTCATGGCTAGATGGTGGAGGGGGCGTGTCCCCTCCGTGTCTGGGCGGTGCGTTCAAGCGGCTCTGGTTTGGCCCCGGAACCGTCTCGTTTCCGAGTCGGTCAAGTGGCGTTCCTCGTTCGATTCGCCGTGTGAGCTCCCCGCTCGGGGCAACCCCGGCAGCTTGATGGCGCAAGGAAATACACAGGCAGGGACACAATGTCCACACTGCCCACCAGGATTATTTTCTGTCTGTCTGTGCATAAATAATATAATACAAACAGCTCTTTGATTGGTGAGACCTACTGCCGGGTACGGAGAGGGGAGGGGCCTAAGGGAGGGGGGTCAGGGGAGGGGCCTGAGGATATGGGGGGGTGGTCAGGGAGGGCCTAAGGGGGGAGGGCCTAAGGGAGGGGGTCAGGGAAGGGCCAATAGTGAAGGGGGCTGGCTGCCTGGCTACCTCAAGTCACGTGATCTTGTACACAGGAGAGGAACAACAGGTTCCACACTTGCCCACCAGGATTATTTGTCTGTCTGTCGTGCACGAATGCGCTGTCCAACCAAGTTCCTACCTACCCACTCCGAAGGAACGTGTTTTTTAAACGATGCGAAATAACGGCACCAAACTGTTCATTTAACTACTTTCAAGTTTCCGGATGGGAAAGCGGAACAGCGCCGGCTCACCGCGGGGCTTGCGGCGTGGAACCAGCGACTCGTCGTCAACGTCAACTCCACGGCTCGCGAGCCGAACCCTTCGCAAGTCTAGCGTCCACACGGAGACAGACGGACGGACAGACAGACACACGGAAAAAAACATGTTCCTTCGCAGTGTGCAGGTCGGAACTTGGTTGGACAGCGCATTCGTGCACGACAGACAGACACATAATCCCTGGTGGGCAGTGTGGAACCTGCTGTTCCTCTCCCTGTGTACAAGATCACGTGACTTGAGGTAGCCAGGCAGCCAGCCAGGCAGACAGCCCCCTTCACTATCGGCCCCTCCCCCTCCCTCAGGCCCCTCCCCTGACCCCCCCCTCAGGCCCCTCCCCTGACCCCCCGTCCCTTAGGCCCCTCCCCTGACCCCCCCATATCCTTAGGCCCCTCCCCTGACCCCCCCTCCCTTAGGCCCCTCCCCTGACCCCCCCTCCCTTAGGCCCCTCCCCTGACCCCCGTCCCTTAGGCCCCTCCCCTGACCCCCCCATATCTTTAGGCCCCTCCCCTGACCCCCCCCCTCCTCTAGGGCCCCTCCTCTGACCCCCCCCTTCCTTAGCCCCTCCCCTCTCCGTACCCGGCAGTAGGTCTCCACCAATCAGAGAGCTGTCTATATTATATTTATTTATCCACGGCAGACAGACAGACAAATAATCCCTGGTGGGCAGCAGTGTGGGACATTGTTCCTACCTGTAAAAAGTGTCGTTTAATAGGTAAGAAAATAAAAACGATGACGAGACTCAACGAGGAACACGGGATTTATTCGGTTCACGAGTCAACGGATATAACTCAAAACCCTTTTGTGGGTCGTCGTTCTCTTGAGGCGGCGTTGCCGCGGGATTACTTCCAAATCGACGGGCAACACCCAAAGCAGAGCGAGCAGCTTGAGTAGCCCACTTCAGCTGTGTGTCTGTGTGTGTCTGTGTGTGTCTGTGAGTGTGTCTGTGAGTGTGTCTGTGTGTGTCTATGTGTCTGTGTGTGTCTGTGTGTGTCACTGAGTCTGTGGTGTGTGTCTGTGTGTCTCTGTGTGTGTCTATGTGTCTCTGTGTGTGTCTGTGTGTGTGTCTCTGTGTGTGTCTGTGTGTCTTATGTGTGTGTCTCTGTGTATGTCTGTGTGTGTCTCCGTGTGTGTCTATGTGTCTGTGAGTGTGTCTGTGTGTGTCTGTGTGTGTCTGTGTGTGATGTCACTGAGTCTGTGTGTGTGTCACTGAGTCTGTGTGTGTGTCACTGAGTCTGTGTGTGTGCCTGTGTGTGTGTCCACTGAGTCTGTGTGTGTGTCTGTGTGTGTGTCACTGAGTCTGTGTGTGTGTCTGTGTGTGTGTCTGTGTGTGTGTCACTGTGTCTGTGTGTCTGTGGTGCGTGTCACTGAGTCTGTGTGTTTGTCACTGAGTCTGTTGTGTGTAGTCTGTGTGTGAGTCTGTGTGTGTGTCACTGTGGTCTGTGTGTGTGTCTGTGTGTGTGTCACTGAGTGACACACACACAGACACACACAGACAACACCAGCGACACACACAGCGACCGGAGCGATAGTGTAGCGGTTAGCGCGCTGCGCTATGAACCCGGTGACCCGAGTTCGATTCCCGCTCACGGCCAACACCAGTGACGATTATCTGAACCGGTCCTGGGCCTCCCCTAGGTCGACTCAGCCTCAAATGAGTACCCTGGTGCGGTGTGTAAACATCACCACTAGGGAGACAAAGGCGGGTCGGGCGTGGTGCTGGCCACCCACCCCCTCGTGTGCCGTGCTGGCCTTCATAGGTGCTCGCTAACAGCACTTGCCCCTACAGTCTGTTAAGGCTATATGGGGGATCTTTGTTGTCACTGAGTCTGTGTGTGTGTCACTGAGTCTGTGTGTGTCTGTGTGTCTGTTGTGTGTGCTGTGTGTGTGTCACTGAGTCTGTGTGTGTGTCACTGAGTCTGTGTGTGTGTACGTGTGTGTGTCTGTGTGTGTGTCACTGAGTCTGTGTGTGTCTGTGTGTGTGTCTGTGTGTGTCTGTGTGTGTGTCACTGAGTCTGTGTGTGTCTGTGTGTGTTCCACTGAGTCTGTGTGTGTCTGTGTGTGTGTCTGTGTGTGTCTGTGTGTGTGTCTGTGTGTGGTGTCTGTGTGTGTGTCTGTGTGTGTGTCTGTGTGTGTGTCACCGAGTCGTGATGTGTGTGTCTGTGTGTGTGTCACTGAGTCCTGTGTGTTTGGGAAGTTGTCGTCATTGTCGCTGTCTCGGAGGACGAGTACGGATCCAGAAACAATCTCTGCACACACACACGTACACACACACACACACGTAAACACACACACGTACCACACACACACGTTCACACACACACGTACACACACACGTACACACGCACACGTACACACGCACACTAACACACACACACGTACACACACAACACGTCACACCACACGTACACACAACACGTACACACACGTACACACACACACGTACACACACAACACGTACACACGCACACGTACACACGCACACTAACACACAACACCGTACACACACACACGTTCACACCACGTACACACACACACGTACACACACACGTACACACACACACGTACACACGTTCACACACACACGTACACACACACACGTTCACACACACACACGTACACACGCACACACGCACACGTTCACCGTACCACACACACGTACACACACACGTACACACACACACGTACACACACACGTATCACACACACACGTACACACACACACGTACACACACGTACATACACACACGTTCACACACACACACTTACACACACGTACACACACACATACACACACACGTACACACACACACGTACACACACACACGTACACACACACACGTTCAACACACACACGTACACACACACACGTTCACACACACACACACGTTCACCACACAACACGTACACACACACACGTACACACACACACACGTTCACACGCACACGTACACAGCACACGTACACATGCACACGTTCACACACACACGTACACACACACACACGCTCACACACACACACGTACACACACACACGTTCACACACACACGTAACACACACACGTACGCACACACGTCGCACACACACGTACGCACACACACGTACGCACACACACGTACACACACACGTTCACACACACGTTCACACACCACTTACACACACACACGTTCACACACACACGTACACACACACACGTACACACACACACTGTTCGCACCACACACGTAGCGCACACACACGTACACACACACGTTCACACACACACGTTCACACACACTTACACACAACAACAACCGCCATTCTCCACTAATTGGCGGTGACGGTCACCACGACGCTTGTGCCAGGCCAAGTGCACCTTGAGGCCATGTGAAAGTGTCGAACGCCCCGCTGACAGGAGGTCAACGGGTGCCACGGGCGACTGACCAAGATGACCGAGATGACTGGCTGATGCACCACCTGTGCCCCCTATTGTACCAACTTGCTGTGCTTTAGCCACCCGGCGCTCCGCTCATTGTTGTGAGCGTCGCTCCTCCGCCTCCTTTGATGTTGGAGGGCGACTGGCCTCCAACTGCCCAGTAGCGTCCTTCACGAGCCTCCTCCACTAAGGCCGATCTTGACACCTGGTACCAGTCATCGGCAAGTCCACTCAGCTCCACGTCCTCCTGCACCACATCACTCCATCTCTTCTCTAGCCCGTGCCGCGCCCGTTTAGCCCCCTCGATCCGGCTGAACAAAAGCTGTTTAGGCATGCGGTGGCTGGGCATGCGGGCTACATGACCCAGCCAACGCAGCCTTGCCTGCCGGAGGAGCTCACCGATGGGACTTTGCCCAGATCTTTCAAGGATTTGTGAGCTCCTCACACAATCCAGCCTGGTTAAACCCAAGATGGATCGTAGGCAGGCCAGCCTAAATGTTTCCAACCGGCGAAGATGCTCCATTAGGGGGGGTCCACGTTTCGCAAGCGTAGAAAAGGGAGGGAATGACCGTGGCCCAGAAGACCTGAAGCTTCGTGCGGGAGCGACAGACCAGGTAGCTTCCACACAGCGTTACGCAACCGATGAAAAGATATTGCCGCTCGACTGATTCGGAGTGAGACCTCTGCTGTACAAACTGGAGCCGGTCATAAGCACACTGCCCAGGTATGGGAAACTCTCCACTCTCTCCACAACTGCCACCATCACCAATTGGGAGTTGTTGGGGTGGAGTGTCCGATGGTACAAAATACCCAGGCAGGTGCTTAGTTTTGGTGGGGCTGATGGTAAGGCCCCACCTCTTAGTGGCACGCTCCAGTCTCAGCAGCAGCGTCTCCAACTCCTCTTCTGATGAGCAGCTATTTACCAAATCATCGGCATACATAACGTGGTTGACCATAGGGAGCCATCCCTTGATCGCACCCGTGTGCTGTCGATCAGCCTCCCATTATATCTGTACCAATGGAAATTCCCCAGTACAGCTATTGAAGGCGTCACGAACTACGCAGTCGAAATAGATGTTAAATAATGTGGGAGCCAGAGGACATCCCTGTCGCACCCCAAGGTGTACAGAGAAAGGCTCCGACTCCCGGCCACGTAGATTTTACCCGAGCCCGCTCACCAATCAGGAAGGTCCTTAATGATCGTGAGCAGAGGGTCAGGGACTCCGAAAGCATGAAGACCAACCCAGAGCCAGGCCTACTGATGGTATCATAGGCCTTGACCAAGTTAATAAAATAGATGTAGGTCTTGTTGAATTCCCTACACCTCTGCTGTAGCAGACGGACAGAAAATATGGCATCTATACAGACCGCCCTTTCCGTGAAACCGCATTGGGGTTCCGCAAGCCTCTCCTCAGCGTGCCTAGCAAGGCGATGTTGAATAATCTTGCCAGGATCTTTCCCGGCACACTGAGGAGTGAGATGCCCCTGTAGTTGTTACAGTCTGTGCGGTCTCCCTTCTTAAAGAGGGGGACCACCAGGGCATCCTTCCAATCCTGCGGAGGCCCGTCCAGCGGTCCAGACTGTTGTTATGATGTCATATAGGGCAATCTGTGCACAAGCACCACCCTCCCACAGCATTCGCTTGGGAGATCATCTCTGCCCGGTGCCTTTCCTGGTCTCAGGCTCTGGATTGCCTTCAGTACTTCCTCACGGATGGCACCTCAGTCAGCCACTCACAGGGGGTGACTTCTTCTTCCAATATTTGAGGCACCGAAGCCTCAGCAGGGTTATCCCCACTTTGTGCCATGATGTTTTTCTGGCTGAGAGATTTCCTCCCCCAGGAGCTCAGAGAAATGCTCAGCAAATCTGCAAACCTGTTCCTGGGGGTCGGAGATTGGATCACCGTTTTTTCCCCTAATGATGGTAATAGGTGTGGCGCTGCAGGTTACTTTTTTGATGGAGTTAAATAGTGATTTGTGATCGCAGGCCACTGAGGCAGATTCCATCTCCTCAGCAACCCGCGACCACCACCCGTCCTTGCAGCGCCTTACGGCTCTCCGAACCTCCAAGCGAAGGCTGGCGGTAAACCTCCTCATTCTCTGACGTGGGATGCTGTAGGCGATGAGAGTGGGCCTGTCGCTTTTTTCTCAATTACCTGAACACCTCCTCTGTCAGCCAGGGTTTCTGGGGAGGTCTGGACCGCCATTGCAGCTGCATGAGTCACAGTCTTAAACCTCGCCCATTACCCTCGACATCAGGTGGAGTGGGGGACGATGCCAACCCCAGCTGCAAGCGATGATGAAATTCTCTCTTGCAACTTCATCAGCTAACTGAGACCAGGCACTTTTGGTTGGAATGGGATCCTGGGGGGTACACCCACCACCGGAGTGGATAAATGGCAGGCGCATCTTACAGATGACTAGTCGATGGTCAGAGGGCAGATCAGCTCCACGGTAGGTCCTGGTGTCAAGGACATGGGCTCCGCATCCGCTGGTCCGTCACTATGTAGTCCAGCAGATGTTCTTGCTTGGACCCGGCATGCATCCATGATGTTGTGTGGATGCGCCGATGCCGGAAGAGCGTGTTGGTAATTACAAGCCCATGGGCTGCACAAAAATCTAGCAGCCTCCTACCATTGTTATTGAGCTGATCTGGCCCATAGCCTCCAATCACTCCAGACCAGGTGCCAGCATCATGACCAAACTCGGGCATTGAAGTCCCGAGTGGCCACTTTAGCCAGCACCTGTGACAGGAGGTCATAGAAAGCGTCTGACTCATCGGCTTTGCCTGCATCCCTCCACGGATGTTCGTCTTCGGTGGGGGCATAAGTAACCACGACCACCACTCCTCGCCTCCGTTGATTGGACGGCGAGCCCAAAGTATCCTGGGGCTTACAGCTTCCCACACCTCCCACGCCCCCTTCATTCTTTTGTTCAGAAGAAGAGCCACACCCTGTTGTTTGGCAGTCTCCTGCCCCGAGTAGAGGACTGCCCACCCCTCAAGAGCCAGAACCGGTCCACCGGACCTCCTGAATGCCACAGAGATCCAGGCGGTACCGGTCCAGCTCCCGACAAAGGAGTGGCAGCCTCTCCTCCGCAGTGAGCGTTCGAACATTCCACGTGGCCAACCGCAATGGTTTTTCGTTGTTTCTGGAGGAGCCCCGAGGGTGAAGATTCAATCTCCTGGCTCCGCCAAATGGGGTTTGGCCAGGAGACGTCATAAAAGCCTGACCCCCCGGGGCCTCCGCACAAGCTTATTAGTTACAGGTTTATGTTTAATTCGTGGTTTCGTGGTAATTAATAGAAGGTGGAGGGGTTACCAGCCCCTCGCAGCCGTCCAGAGCCCCCGTTTAGGCCACTGTGGTGGTCACAGATGCCATGAGGGGAGAGGCCAATGGGCATTGGCCCTCCCCCCACAGCACTGCCCACGACAGTGTTGCCCGTCCGGCACACACGTTCACACACACGTACACACACACGTACACACACACGTACACACACACGTACACACACACGTACACACACACACTTGTACGCACACACGTACACACACGTACGCACACACGTACACACACACGTACACACACGTACACACACACACGTACGCACACACACACGTACACACACACGTACACACACACACGTACGCACACACCGACCTTTGAGCTGGACAGTGTCCGCGAACTGCGTCTTTTTTCTCGTACCACACTCCTTGGTTGAATACGGGGCTGTGGGTAACCACATTGACAGCACTCACCCACAGCGGCACTCACCACACAGACACCCATAGACATCACCCACACAGACACCCATAGACATCACCACACAGACACCCATAGACATCACCACCACGCAGACACCCATAGACATCACCACACAGACACCCATAGATTCACCACACAGAGACAGATGTGTCATAAATCCGCTCCGGAACGATATCGTGTCTTTGTCTGGTCTGTATTTGTTCTCCATGTACACAGCTCCCTCACCCTCCCGGGTTCCTTTTCCCCCGTTACTCCAGTGTGGCGTTCGCATCGCTCGCGTCCCTCACACCTCTCCACCAGAGGTTGCAACCGGGTATCCGATACCCGGCTACCCGTAACCCGGGCCGGGTACGGGTAGCCGTTTGCGACCCTGGTGCGGCCGGGTACGGGTAGGCCCGTGAGTCACTGGTGAGTAACCATTGTCACTCATTTCGGGTAGGGTACGGGTAGGGAACGGGTACCCGTACCCAGCCGGGTACAGGTAGGGTACGGGTATCGGGTATAGGTAGGGTACGGGTACAGGTAGGCCGTGAGTCACCGGTGAGTAACCGTTTGTCACTCGTTTCGGGTAGGGTACGGGTAGGGAACGGGTACCCGTACCCAGCTGGGTACGGGTAGGGTACGGGTACGGCCGGGTACGGGTACCCGTTTACGACCCTGGTGCGGCCGGGTACGGGTGTCGGGTACGGGTAATCGGGTACAGGGGGTAAGGAATCAAAACCCGTTTGCGACCTCTGCTCTCCACACTGACCACGAGCTTGTGTCTCTCTACCCCTTACACCACGTGGCCCACGTGATGCCACCCATCCAATCAGCAGCCTCACCCCTGGAACCTTCTAGATGTTGCTGTGCAGCCCCAGGGCCACGCCTCTGGCTCGACATCCCATTGGCTGCGGGCTGAGGCCGGCAGAGCCAATCACCATCGCCCAGTTATCCCCCCCCCCCAGACACACACACACAATATGCATCTTCATATTACACGTGTATGTTTATGTGTGTATGTATATGTGTGTGTATGTGTGTGCATGTATATGTGTGTATGTGTATGTATATGTGTGTGTATGTATATGTGTGTGTATGTGTGTGTATGTGTAGGGATTATTACGGGAGAAACGGCGGACAACAAACACAGGGGTGTTGGCACTCACATACACGGGTGGTCACACCGACGTCCGCATCCGTTATTGCCCACGCCCCCAGCCCTCGGAGGTGATCCCTATAAAAGGTGGAGACCCAAAGAGCTCGAGGCAGTTCGACACGAAGCTGACCAGTGAAGATCCAAGACTCGGAGATTAGGCCCTGGGACTCCCCGGTCCTCGCTGTCCTTATAAGGGCCGAGCCGGGTAAGCCAGCGGCGCGGCCCAAAAGCTTCCAGACCGCTGCCCTTATCAGGGCAAGGCTGGTTAGCTGGTGCCGAGATCTGTGCTTGCCAGGGCCCAGATCAGTCAGCCTCCCGTAGCCCAGTAGAGGAGGACTGGGGAACAGGACAGGGGGGCTTAGGTACTAGGGTGGGTTTCCCATAGTACGGGTGAAGGGGTCGATACCCCTTCAACTATTGTTGCCTGTCCCTGGGTTAATAACAGAGTGTGCCTCAACTTCGACCAGCGTCTCCTCGAACTTACTACATATGTGTGTGTATGTATATGTGTGTGTATGTGAATGGGGAGCGGTAGTGTAGCGGTTAGCGCTACGCTGCGCTATGACCCGGCGACCCGGGTTCGATTCCCGCTCACGGCCAACACCAGTGACGATTATCTGAACCGGTCCTGGGCCTCCCGTAGGTCGACTCAGCCTGAAATGAGTACCTGGTGCGGTGTGTAAACATCGCCACTGGGGAGACAAAGGCGGTCGCGGCGTGGTGCTGGCCACACACCCCCTCGTGTGCCGTGCCGGCCTTCATAGGTGCTCGCTACAGCACTTGCCCCTACAGTCTGTTAAGGCTATACGGAGGATCTTTGTCTTGTGTATGTGTAATGGCAGGGTGACACCTGAGGGGTTACTGCGGTTATAGCTGCATGACGTAACGCCTCATCGTGAAGGGGCGCATCTTGGGTCGAAGATGAAGGGCTGAGTCAGTCGAGAAGCTGATGTCGAGGGTAAATGGGCGAGGTTTTAGGACTGTGACTCACGCAGCTGCAATGGCTGCTTTGGGTATGCGGTCCAGACCTCCCCAGAGACCCTGGCTGACAGAGGAGGTGGTCAGGATAGTTGAGAAAAAGCGCCAGGCCCACTCTCATCAGCTACAACATCCCACGTCGGAGAATGAGGCTTCGCTCGGAGGTTCGGAGAGGCGTGAGGCGCTGCGCAGGATGGGTGGTGGTCGCGGATCACAATTTCCTATTTAACTCCATCAAAAAAAGTAACCTGCAGCGCCACACCTATTACCATCATTAGGGGAAAAAACGGTAATCCAATCTCCGACCCCCAGGGAACAGGTTTGCAGATTTTTGAGCATTTCTGTGAGGTCCTGGGGGAGGGGAAATCCCTCAGCCAGGAAAACATCATGGCACAAAGTGGGGATGCCCCTGTTGAGGCTGCGGTGCCTCAAATATTGGAAGAAGAAGTCACCCCCTGTGAGTGGCTGGCTGAGGTGCCATCTGTTGAGGAAGTACTGAAGGTGATCCAGAGTCTGAGACCAGGAAGGCACCGGGCAGAGATGATCTCCCAAGCGAAATGCTGAGGGAGGGTGGCGTTTGTGCACAGACTGCCCTACATGACATCATAACAACAGTCTGGACCACTGGACGGGTTCCGCAGGACTGGAAGGATGCCCTGGTGACCCCCTCTTTAAGAAGGGGGACCGCACAGACTGTAACAACTACAGGGGTTTCAGGAAAAGGGCAGTCCTGCACAGATGCCATATTTCTGTCCGTCTGCTACAGCAGAGGTGTAGGGAATTCCAAAAAGACCTACATCTCTGCTTTATTGACCTGGTCAAGGCCTATGATACCATCAGTAGGACTGGGCTCTGGGTTGTTCTTCGTGCTTTCGGAGTCCCTGACCCTCTGCTCACGATCATTAAGAACCTTCATGATGGTGTGAGTGGGGCCCGGGTACACTACGTGGCCGGGAGTCGGAGCCATTCCTTGTACACCTTGGGGTGCGACAGGGATGTCCTCTGGCTCCCACATTATTTAACATCTATTTGACCACTAGTTCGTGAAAGCCTTCAATAGCTGTACCAGGGGAATTTCCATTTGGTACAGATATATGAGAGGGCTGATCGATGCCCGGAGTGCGGTCAAGGGATGGCTCCCTATTGGTCACCACGTTAGGTATCCCGATGATTTGGTAATTGCTGCTCATTCAGAGGAGGAGTTGGAGAGCGCTGCTGCTGAAACTGGAGTGTGCCACTAAGATGGTGGGGCCTTACCATCAGCCCCACCAAAACTAAGCACTTGCCTTGGTATTTGTACCATCGGACACTCCACCCCCACAACTCCTAATCGGTGATGGGGAAGTTGTGAAGAGAGTGGAGAGTTTCCCATACCTGGGCAGTGTGCTTATGACCGTCTCTGGTTTAACAGCAGAGGTCTCACTCCGAATCAGTCGAATGGCATGTATCTTTTAATCGGTTGCGTAACGCTATTGGAAGCTTCAGGTCTCTCGGCCACGGTCATTCCCTCCCTTCTCTACGCTTGCGAAACGTGCACTCCCCTAATGGAACATCTTCGCCGTTTACCCAGATCTTTCAAGGATCACAAATCCTTGAAAGATCTGGGCAAAGTCCATCGGTGAGCACCTCCAGCAGGCAAGGCGCGTTGGCTGGGTCATGTAGCCCGCATGGCCAGCCACCGCATGCCTAACAGCTTTGTTCGGCCGGGAACAAGGGGGCGAAACTGGCGCGGCACGGGTTATAGAAGAGATGGAGTGATGTGGTACAGGAGGACGTGGAGCTGAGTGGACTTGCCGATGACTTGTTACCAGCAGTGTCAAGATCAGCCTCTGTGATGCGACGCTCACAACAACGAGCGGAGTGCTGGGTGGCTAAAGCACAGCAAGTTGGCACAGTAGGGGGCACAGGTGGTGCATCAGCCAGTCGTCTCGGTCATCACAGTCAGTCGACCCGTGGCACCTGCTGGTCTGGCCCGTGATCCTCCTGCCGCGGGGTGTTCGACACTTCACGTGGTAGCCTCACGGTGCACATGGCCTGGCACAAGCGTCGTGGTGACGTCACCGCCACTTAGTGGCGAAGATGGCGGTTGTGTGTTGTTGTTGTATATATTATGTATAGTGTATGTATGTGTGTATGTGTGTATGTGTGTATGTATGTGTGTGTATGTGTGTGTATGTATATATATGTATGTGTATGTATGTGTGTGTATGTTGTGTATGTATGTATATGTATGTATATATATGTTGTGTATGTATGTGTTGTGTATGTATATATATGTGTATGTATATATATGTATAAGTGTGTGGTACCTCTTTCTCTCCTGCTCCGTGGGGCTGCCTCGCCCCGTGAGGCTCCGCTGGCGCTTGAGGACGACGTGGGAGGAGGAGGCCATCAACACCTCCTCACTGTCACCCTCCTCGTCCTCCACCTCCTCACCCTTCTCATCCTCATCCACCTCACCCTCCACCTCCTCCGCACCCTCCACCTCCTCCTCACTGTCACCCACCTCCTCGTCCTCATCATCCACCTCCTCCTCACCCTCCTCACCCTCCCCACCCTTCCCATCCACCTCCTCACCCTCCTCACCCTTCTTATCCAACTCGTCACCCTTCCCATCCTCCACCTCCTCCTCACCCTTCCCATCCTCCACCTCACTCTTATCTTCCACCTCATCTCCCTTCTCCTCCATTACCACCTCCACCTCATCTCCCTTCTCCGCCATCACCACCTCCACCTCCTTGACCTTCTCCTCCACCACCACCTCCACCTCCTTGACCTTCCCGATGAGGTCACCGCCAGCGGCCACAACATCTCCCTTCTCCTCCACCATCACCACCTCCACCTCATCGCCCTTCTCCTCCACCACCACCTCCAACCCCTTGACCTTCCCGGCGCTGTCACCACCAGCGGCCACGGCATTTCCCTTCTCCGCCATCATCACCACCTCCACCTCCTTGACCTTCTCCTCCACCACCACCTCCAACCCCTTGACCTTCCCGGTGAGGTCACCGCCGCCACCGCGACCGGCGCCGCCGCTCAACGTAGTGGGGTCACCGCGGCGCAGGCCGGCACGGCCTCCTTGGTGTGAAGACATCCTGCAGCTGCCAACACCGACTCACACAGAGACACACAGACTCACTACACAGACTCAATCACAGAGACACACAGACTCACTACACAGAGACTCACACAGACTCACCACACAGAACACACAGACTCACTACACAGAGACACACAGACTCACCACACAGAGACCCACAGACTCACTACACACAGACTCACTACACACAGACTCACACAGAGACACACAGACTCACACACAGAGACCCACAGACTCACACAGAGACCTACAGACTCACACAGAGACCCACAGACCCAGACCACAGAGACCCACGACTCACCACACAGAGACCCACAGACTCACACACAGAGACCCACAGACTCACACAGAGACCCATAGACTCACTACACAGAGACCCACAGACTCACCACAGAGACCCACAGACTCACACAGAGACCCACAGACTCACCACACAGAGACCCATAGACTCACCACACAGAGACCCACAGACTCACCACACAGAGACCCACAGACTCATCCACAGAGACCCACAGACTCATCACACAGAGACCCACAGACTCACCACAGAGACCCACAGACTCACCACCAGAGACCCACAGACTCACCACACAGAGACCCATATACTCACACAGAGACCCACAGACTCACCACACAGAGACCCACAGACTCATCACACAGAGACCCACAGACTCACCACACAGAGACCCACAGACTCATCACACAGAGACCCACAGACTCACCACACAGAGACCCACAGACTCACCACACAGAGACCCAGACTCACCACACAGAGACCCACAGACTCACCACACAGAGACCCACAGACTCACCACAGAGACCCACAGACTCACCACACAGAGACCCACAGACTCATCACACAGAGACCCACAGACTCACCACACAGAGACCCACAGACTCACACACAGAGACCCACAGACTCACCACACAGAGACCCACAGACTCACCACACAGAGACCCATAGACTCACCACACAGAGACCCACAGACTCACCACACAGAGACCCACAGACTCATCACACAGAGACCCACAGACTCACCACCAGAGACCCACAGACTCATCACACAGAGACCCACAGACTCACCACACAGAGACCCACAGACTCACCACACAGAGACCCACAGACTCACACACAGAGACCCACAGACTCACCACAGAGACCCACAGACTCACCACACAGAGACCACAGACTCACCACACAGAGACCCACAGACTCACACACAGAGACCCACAGACTCACACACAGAGACCCACAGACTCACCACGAGACCACAGACTCACACCAGAGACCCACAGACTCACCACACAGAACCCAGACTACTCACACGAGACCCACAGACTCACCACACAGAGACCCACAGACTCATCACACAGAGACCCACAGACTCACCACACAGAGACCCACAGACTCATCACACAGAGACCCACAGACTCACCACAGAGACCCACAGACTCACCACACAGAGACCCATAGACTCACCACACAGAGACCCACAGACTCACCACAGAGACCCACAGACTCACACACAGAGACCCACAGACTCACCACACAGAGACCCACAGACTCATCACACAGAGACCCACAGACTCACCACACAGAGACCCACAGACTCACACACAGAGACCCACAGACTCACCACACAGAGACCCACAGACTCACCACACAGAGACCCATACTCACCACACAGAGACCCACAGACTCACCACACAGAGACCCACAGACTCATCACACAGAGACCCACAGACTCACCACACAGAGACCCACAGACTCACACACAGAGACCCACAGACTCACCACACAGAGACCCACAGACTCACCACACAGAGACCCACAGACTCACCACAGAGACCCACAGACTCACCACACAGAGACCCACAGACTCACCACACAGAGACCCACAGACTCACCACACAGAGACCCACAGACTCACCACACAGAGACCCACAGACTCATCACACAGAGACCCACAGACTCACCACACAGAGACCCACAGACTCACCACACAGAGACCCACAGACTCACCACACAGAGACCCACAGACTCACACACAGAGACCCACAGACTCACACACAGAGACCCACAGACTCACCACACAGAGACCACAGACTCACCACCAGAGACCCACAGACTCACCACACAGAGACCCATAGACTACCACACAGAGACCCACAGACTCACCACACAGAGACCCACAGACTCACACACAGACCCACAGACCACACAGAGACCCACAGACTCATCACACAGAGACCCACAGACTCACCACACAGAGACCCACATCACCACACAGAGACCCATAGACTCACCACACAGAGACCCACAGACTCACCACACAGAGACCCACAGACTCACACACAGAGACCCACGACTCACCACACAGAGACCCACAGACTCACCACACAGAGACCCACAGACTCACCACACAGAGACCCACAGACTCACACACAGAGACCCACAGACTCACCACACAGAGACCCACAGACTCACCACACAGAGACCCATAGACTCACCACACAGAGACCCACAGACTCACCACACGAGACCCACAGACTCACCACAGAGACCCACAGACTCACCACACAGAGACCCACAGACTCACCACACAGAGACCCACAGACTCACCACACAGAGACCCACAGACTCACCACACAGAGACCCACAGACTCACACACAGAGACCCACAGACTCACCACACAGAGACCCACAGACTCACCACAGAGAACCCACAGACTCACCACACAGAGACCCACAGACTCACACACAGAGACCCAGACTCACCACACAGAGACCCACAGACTCACCACACAGAGACCCACAGACTCACACACAGAGACCCACAGACTCACCACACAGAGACCACAGACTCACCACAGAGACCCAGACTCACCACAGAGACCCACAGACTCACCACACAGAGACCCACAGACTCACCACACAGAGACCCACAGACTCACCACACAGAGACCCACAGACTCACACACAGAGACCCACAGACTCACACACAGAGACCCAGACTCACCACACAGAGACCCACAGACTCACCACACAGAGACCCACAGACTCACCACACAGAGACCCACAGACTCACCACACAGAGACCCACAGACTCACCAGAACACAGACTCACAATGTCCTCGTTGTGGGTTGAGGTCAGACGTTCCGTGCCGCTACCTCGCGCAGGCCTCTGTGATCACGTGGGGCCTTAGCAACGCGCTTTTAGAAAAACGTAGAGCAGATAGGCGACCACGTGATGCGATCCGTATTTAGATTTCGTAGACCTGATAGGCACTGCCCATAGACTCAACACTGCACCATAGACTCAACACTGCACCATAGACTCAACACTGCCCATAGACTCAACACTGCACCATAGACTCAACACTGCACCATAGACTCAACACTGCACCATAGACTCAGCACTGCACCATAGACTCAACACTGCACCATAGACTCAACACTACCCATAGACTCAACACTGCACCATAGACTCAACACTGCCCATAGACTCAACACTGCACCATAGACTCAGCACTGCACCATAGACTCACACTGCACCATAGACTCAACACTGCACCATAGACTCAACACCCACTCACTCACTCCACTCACCACACCACTCACCCACCCACCTACTCACCCACCCACTCACCCACCCACTCACCACCCACCCACTCACCCACCCACTCACCACCCACTCACCACTCCCCCCCACTCACTCACCCTCTCACCCACTCACTCACTCACTCACCCACTCACCCACCCACTCACCCACCCACTCACCACCCACTCACTCACCCACCCACCCACCCACTCACCCACCCACCCACTCACTCACTCACCTACCCACCCACCCACTCACCCACCCCTCACTCACCCCACCAACCCACCCACCCACTCACCACCCACCCACTCACCACCCCACTCACTCCCCTCTCACCCACTCACTCACTCACCCACTCACCCACCCACCCACCACCCACCCACTCACCACCCACTCACTCACCCACCCACCCACCCACTCCCCACCCACCCACTCACTCACTCACTCACCTACCCACCCACCCACTCACCCACCCACTCACTCACCCACCAACCCACCCACCTACTCACCCATCCACCCACTCACCCACCCACTCACCCACCCACCCACTCACTCACCACTCACCCATTCACTCACTCACTCACTCACCCACCCACCCACTCACCCACCCACTCACCACCCACTCACTCACCCACCCACTCATTCACTCACCCACTCACCCACCCCTCACCCCCCCACCCCTCACCCACCTACTCACCACCCACTCCCTCACCCACTGACTCACTCACCCACTCACCCACTCACTCACTCACCCACTCACACCCCCACCCACTCACCCACCCACTCCTCACTCACCCACCCACCCACCACCCACCTACTCACCCACCCACTCCACACCCACCCACCCACTCACCCACTCACTCACTTACCCACCCACTCACCCACCCACTCCCCACCCACCCACCCACTCCTCACCCACTCACCCACCCACCCACC
Organism: Lethenteron reissneri; assembly: GCF_015708825.2. NCBI lineage: Eukaryota > Metazoa > Chordata > Hyperoartia > Petromyzontiformes > Petromyzontidae > Lethenteron > Lethenteron reissneri. The sequence goes on along the minus strand of NW_026891182.1, from coordinate 2,204 downwards.
CACTCACTCACTTACCCACCCACTCACCCACCCACCCACTCACCCACCCACCCACCCACTCACTCACCCACCCACCCACCCACTCACTCACCCCACTCACCACCCACTCCTCACCCACCCACTCACTCACCCCCCACTCACCATCCACTCACTCACCCACATCGCGTGGGATCGAGTTAATCGTCAGGCGGATCTCCAGCGCAGGTAATCGATGAATCGATTCCAGGCCGCGTCCCATAAAAGTGCGTGTCCGATACAGGAAGTGGGTTGAAGAGACGTCGCTTCTCGCTACAAACACAAACACTACAAACTAACTAACTACTACTCACTAATTACTAATAGCTACTACTTACCACTTACTAACTACTTACTAACTAATACTAACTACTACTAACAAAAACAACTACCACTACTTACTAGCTACTATCACTACTTAACTACCACTACTAACTACTACTAACTACTACTACTTACTAGCTACTAACAAACAACTACCACTACTTACTACCACAACTAACTACTACTACTAACTCACAACTACTACCTACAACTAACCAGCTACCTACTAGCTAACTACTATTAACTACAACTTTCTACTAGGTATCTACTAACTACTACTAACTACCACTAACTAACTACCACTAACTACCACTAACTACCACTAACTAACTACAACTTACCACTAACTAACTACCACTACTACTACCTACAATAATGAGCAGTTACAACTGCAGTGGTGCCAGTGGTGGCAATACTACCGCTGATACTACTAATACTACCGCTGATACTACTACTAATACTACTAATACTACCGCTGATACAATCGCTGCTGCTACGTCTACTGATACTACTACTGCTGCTGCTGCGACTGATGCTACTACTACTGCTGCTGCTACTACTGCTGCTACTACTGCTGCTACTACTACGACTACTTCTACGACTACTGATGCTGCTGCGACTGCTATAACTCTGGAAGTGACTCCAATGTACTTGGCGTTGCCCGTGTGGCTACTGCGAGACGGGGTGAGTCGCGGGTCGGCCGTTATATATATTACAACAAAAACTCACAACACCTTGGTTCTACTGATGTATTAGGACCCTTATAGGGGTTATTAGGACCTTTATAGGGGTTATTGTAACGTTTATCTGGGCTTTTAGGACCCTTATAGGGTTATTGAACCCTTATAGGGTTACTAGCGGGAAGTACCCGGCGTTGCCCGGGTCTTAAAACTACTCTTAACAATCTAACAGCGGTGCATACTGACTGTGGTGGTACCTGCTATGATTACAGCAGTACATACTGACGGTGACCCCGGCGACCTCCGCGACCCCGGTGACCCCGCGACCCCGGTGACCCCCACGACCCCGGTGACCCCGGTGCGGCCCCACTCGGCCTACGCTCTCTTCTTCCACGACACTCTGGCGGCCGTCAGGGGCCAGCACCCTGACGTCTCCTTCGGGAGGCCTCGCGCATCGCCGCCAACACGTGGGGCAGCCTCGCCCACCAGCACAAGCAGGTGCTCCTCGTGTGGTGGTGGTGGTGGGGTGGTGGTGGTGGTGGTGGTGTGGGTGGGGTGGGGGTGGTGGTGGTGTGGATGTGGTGGTGGTGGGGTGTGGTGGTGGTGGTGGGGGTGGTGGGGGTGGTGGTGTGGACGTGGGGTGGTGGTGGTGGGTGGTGGTGGGGGTGGTGGTGGTGGTGGATGTGTGGTGGTGGTGGTGGTGGTGGGGGTGTGGTGGTGGTGGATTGGTGGTGGGGGGGTGGTGGTGGTGGTGGTGGTGGTGGTGGTGGGGGTGGGGGTGGTGGTGGGTGGTGGTGGTGGTGGGGGTGGTGGTGGTGGTGGTGGGGTGGTGGTGGGGTGGTGTGGGGTGGGTGGTGTGGTGGGGGTGGTGGTGGGGGTGGTGGTGGTGGTGGATGGGTGGTGGTGGGGGTGGTGTGGTGGTGGGGTGGGGGGTGGTGGGGGTGGTGGGGTGTGTGGTGGTGGACGTGGGGGTGGTGGGGTGGTGGTGGTGGTGGTGGATGTGGTGGTGGTGGTGGTGGTGGACGTGGTGATGGTGGTGGTTGTCGACGTGGTGGTGGTGGACGTGGTGGTGGTGGTGGTGGATGTGGAAATGGTGGAGGTGGTGACGATGATGATCCTCCGAGTGGTGTCGGTGTATTTGGTTCACAAGCAGACGAACTTACACAGACAGTACCCTAGACCCGA
>NW_026891181.1:183765-242361 GCF_015708825.2 Lethenteron reissneri | reverse complement strand
CACAGACTACTCACACAGTAGAGACCCACAGACTACTCACACAGTAGAGACCCACAGACTACTCACACAGTAGAGACCCACAGACTACTCACACAGTAGAGACCCACAGCTACTCACACAGTAGAGACCCACAGACTACTCACACAGTAGAGACCCACAGACTACTCACACAGTAGAGACCCACAGACTACACACAGTAGAGACCCCAGACTGACAAATTGAGTGAGTGAGTTTGTGAGCGATTGCTTGACAAGCCAAGGGCGGTGGTGGTTGTGGTTGGTGGTTGTGATTAGTGCTAGTGGTTGGTGGTTGTGATTAGTGGTTGTGGTTGGTGGTTGTGGTTGGTGGTTGTGATTAGTGCTTGTGGTTGGTGGTGATTAGTGCTAGTGGTTGGTGGTTGTGATTAGTGGTGGTGGTGGTTGTGATTAGTGGTTGTGGTTGGTGGTTGTGATTAGTGCTAGTGGTTGGTGGTTGTGGTTGGTGGTTGTGGTTGGTGGTTGTGGTTGGTGGTTGTGGTTGGTGGTTGTGGTTGGTGGTTGTGATTAGTGCTAGTGGTTGGTGGTTGTGTTGGGGTGGTTGGTGGTTGTGGTTGGTGGTTGTGATTAGTGCTAGTGGTTGGTGGTTGTGGTTGGTGGTTGTGGTTGGTGGTTGTGGTTGGTGGTTGTGGTTGGTGGTTGTGGTTGGTGGTTGTGATTAGTGCTAGTGGTTGGTGGTTGTGGTTGGTGGTTGTGGTTGGTGGTTGGTTGGTTGTGGTTGGTGGTTGTGTTGGTGGTTGTGATTAGTGCTAGTTTGGTTTTGGTGGGTGGTTGGTGGTTGTGGTTGGTGGTTGTGGTGTGGTTGTGGTTGTGGTTGGTGGTGTGGTTGTGGTTGTGGTTGGTGGTTGTGATTAGTGCTTGTGGTTGGTGGTTGGTGGTTGTGGGGTGGTTGTGGTTGGTGGTTGTGATTAGTGCTTGTGGTTGGTGGTTGTGATTAGTGGTTGTGGTTGGTGGTTTGGTGGTTGTGATTAGTGCTTGTGGTTGGTGGTTGTGATTAGTGCTAGTGGTTGGTGGTTGTGATTAGTGGTTGTGGTTGGTGGTTGTGATTAGTGGTTGTGGTTGGTGGTTGTGATTAGTGCTAGTGGTTGGGGTTGTGGTTGGTGGTTGTGGTTGGTGGTTGTGGTTGGTGGTTGTTGTGGTGGTTGTGGTTGGTGGTTGTGATTAGTGCTAGTGGTTGGTGGTTGTGGTTGGTGGTTGTGGTTGGTGGTTGGGTGGTGGTGATTAGTGCTAGTGGTTGGTGGTTGTGGTTGGTGGTTGTGGTGGTGGTGGGTGGTGTTGTGGTTGGTGGTGTGTGTGGTTGTGTAGTGAGTGTTGGTGGTTGTGGTTGGTGGTTGTGGTTGGTGGTTGTGGTTGGTGGTTGTGGTTGGTGGTTGTGGTTGGTGGTTGTGATTAGGCTAGTGGTTGGTGGTTGTGGTTGTTGGTGGTGGTTGTGGTTGGTGTGTGGTTGGTGGTTGTGGTTGGTGGTTGTGGTTGGTGGTTGTGGTGGTGGTTGTGGTTGGTGGTTGTGATTAGTGCTTGTGGTTGGTGGTTGGTTGTGGTTGGTGGTGTGGTTGGTGGTGTGATTAGTGCTTGTGGTTGGTGGTTGTGATTAGTGGTGTGGTTGGTTGTGGTTGGTTTGTGGTTGGTGGTTGTGGTTGGTGGTTGTGATTAGTGCTAGTGGTTGGGTTGTGGTTGGTGGTGGGGTGGTTGTGGTTGGGGGTGTTGGTGGTTGTGATTAGTGGTTGTGGTTGGTGGTTGTGGTTGGTGGTTGTGGTTGGTGGTTGTGGTTGGTGGTTGTGGTTGGTGGTTGTGATTAGTGGTTGTGGTTGGTGGTTGTGGTTGGTGGTTGTGGTTGGTGGTTGTGGTTGGTGGTTGTGATTAGTGCTTGTGGTTGGTGGTTGTGGTACCTGGCGGCTGCCGACGGCTGAGGTGGTGCTTGTGGTGGCGAAGACGTGAGAGGAGGATGTGGTGGTGGTGGTTGTTGTTTTTGCCGACAGGAATCGTGTCAAGATGACGTCAGAGGAGGTGGAGGAGGAGGAGGTGGTGGAGGAGCAGGAGGTGGAGGAGGTGGAGGAGGTGGAGGAGGTGGAGGAGCAGGAGGAGGAGGAGGTGGTGGAGGAGCAGGAGGAGGAGGAGGTGGAGGAGTGGTGATGGTGGTGGCGGTAGACAGGAGGAGAACCCCCGTCCCGCCCGGCGTTCCGTAGAACGGGACAAGCCGCGGCGTTCCTGAGTGCGGCAAGCGTGCGGCCGGTGGTGGTGGCGGTGGCGTCACCGTGGCAGCAGTAGCAGCACGGTCCTGGGGGAGCGGCCGGGATGACGTCACACCCCAGTCTCCACTCTGAGACCCTGAGACTCTGAGACCTTGAGACCCTGAGCCCCTGAGACCCGGTCTCTACTCTAGACCCTGAGACCCTGAGACCATGAGACGCTGAGACCCTGAGACCCTGAGACCCGGTCTCCACTCTAGACCCTGAGACCCTGAGACCCGGTCCCCACTCTAGACCCTGAGACCCTGAGACCCTGAGACCCGGTCTCCACTCTAGACCCTGAGACCCTGAGACCCGGTCCCCACTCTAGACCCTGAGACTCTGAGACCCTGAGACCCTGAGACCCTGAGACTCGGTCCCCACTCTAGACCTTGAGACCCTGAGACCCTGAGACCCGGTCCCCACTTTAGACCCTGAGACCCTGAGACCCTGAGACCCTGAGACCCGGTCCCCACTCTAGACCCTGAGACCCTGAGACCCGGTCCCCACTCTAGACCCTGAGACCCTGAGACCCTGAGACCCGGTCCCCACTCTAGACCCTGAGACCCTGAGACCCTGAGACCCGGTCTCCACTCTAGACCCTGAGACCCTGAGACCCTGAGACCCGGTCCCCACTCTAGACCCTGAGACTCTGAGACCCTGAGACCCTGAGACCCTGAGACTCGGTCCCCACTCTAGACCTTGAGACCCTGAGACCCTGAGACCCGGTCCCCACTCTAGACCCTAAGACCCTGAGACCCTGAGACCCTGAGACCCTGAGACCCGGTCCCCACTCTAGACCCTGAGACCCTGAGACCCGGTCCCCACTCTAGACCCTGAGACCCTGAGACCCTGAGACCCGGTCTCCACTCTAGACCCTGAGACCCTGAGACCCTGAGACCCGGTCCCCACTCTAGACCCTGAGACCCTGAGACCCTGAGACCCTGAGACCCGGTCCCCACTCTAGACCCTGAGACCCTGAGACCCTGAGACCCGGTCCCCACTCTAGACCCTGAGACCCTGAGACCCTGAGACCCGGTCTCTACTCTAGACCCTGAGACCCTGAGACCCTGAGACTCTGAGACCCTGAGACGCGGTCCCCATTCTAGACCCTGAGACCCTGAGACCCTGAGACCTGGTCTCCACTCTAGACACTGAGACTCTGAGACCCTGAGACCCGGTCTCCACTCTAGACCCTGAGACCCTGAGACCTGAGACTCTGAGACCTGAGACCCTGAGACCCGGTCTCTACTCTAGACGCTGAGACCCTGAGACCCGGTCTCTACTCTAGACCCTGAGACCCTGAGACCCTGAGACTCTGAGACCCGGTCTCTACTCTAGACGCTGAGACCCTGAGACCCGGTCTCTACTCTAGACCCTGAGACCCTGAGACTCTGAGACCCTGAGACCCGGTCTCTACTCTAGACCCTGAGACTCTGAGACCCTGAGACCCGGTCTCTACTCTAGACTCTGACCCTGAGACCCGGTCTCTACTCTAGACCCTGAGACCTGAGACCCTCAGACCCGGTCCCCACTCTAGACTCTGAGACTCTGAGACCCGGTCCCCACTCTAGACCCTGAGACCCTGAGACCCTGAGACCCGGTCTCTACTCTAGACCCTGAGACCCTGAGACCCTGAGACCCTGAAACCCGGTCCCCACTCTAGACCCTGAGACCCTGAGACCCGGTCCCCACTCTAGACCCTGAGACCCTGAGACCCGGTCTCTACTCTAGACCCTGAGACCCTGAGACCCTGAGACCCTGAGACTCTGAGACCCTGAGACGCGGTCCCCATTCTAGACCCTGAGACCCTGAGACCCGGTCTCCACTCTAGACCCTGAGACCCTGAAACCCTGAGACCCTGAGACCCGGTCTCTACTCTAGACACTGAGACCCTGAGACCCTGAGACCCGGTCTCTACTCTAGACCCTGAGACCCTGAGACCCTGAGACCCTGAGACTCTGAGACCGAGCGCGGTCCCCATTCTAGACCCTGAGACCCTGAGACCCTGAGACCTGGTCTCCACTCTAGACACTGAGACTCTGAGACCCTGAGACCCGGTCCACTCTAGACCCTGAGACCCTGAGACCCTGAGACTCTGAGACCCTGAGACCCTGAGACCCGGTCTCTACTCTAGACGCTGAGACCCTGAGACCCGGTCTTACTCTAGACCCTGAGACCCTGAGACCCTGAGACTCTGAGACCCTGAGACCCGGTCTCTACTCTAGACCCTGAGACTCTGAGACCCTGAGACCCGGTCTCTACTCTAGACTGACCCTGAGACCCGGTCCCCACTCTAGACCCTGAGACCCTGAGACCCGGTCCCACTCTAGACCTGAGACCCTGAGACCCTGAGACCCGGTCTTACTCTAGACCCTGAGACCCTGAGACCCTGAGACCCTGAGACCCTGAGACCCGGTCCCCACTCTAGACCCTGAGACCCTGAGACCCGGTCTCTACTCTAGACCCTGAGACCCTGAGACCCTGAGACCTGAGACCTGAGACCTGAGAGAGGGTCCCCATTCTAGACCCTGAGACCTGGTCTCCACTCTAGACCCTGAGAGACCCTGAAACCCTGAGACCCTGAGACCCGGTCTCTACTCTAGACACTGAGACTCTGAGACCTGAGACCCGGTCTCTACTCTAGACACTGAGACCCTGAGACCGGTCCACTCTAGACGCTGAGACCCTGAGACCCGGTCTCTACTCTAGACCCTGAGACCCGGTACTCTAGACCCTGAGACCCGGTCTCTACTCTAGACCCTGAGACCCGGTCTCTACTCTAGACCCTGAGACCCGGTCTCTACTCTAGACCCTGAGACCCGGTCTCTACTCTAGACCCTGAGACCGGTCTCTACTCTAGACGCTGAGACCCTGAGACCCGGTCTCTACTCTAGACCCTGAGACCCGGTCTCTACTCTAGACCCTGAGACCCGGTCTCTACTCTAGACCCTGAGACCCGGTCTCTACTCTAGACGCTGAGACCTGAGACCCGGTCTCTACTCTAGACCCTGAGACCCGGTCTCTACTCTAGACCCTGAGACCCGGTCTACTCTAGACCCTGAGACCCGGTCTCTACTCTAGACCCTGAGACCCGGTCTCTACTCTAGACGCTGAGACCCTGAGACCCGGTCTCTACTCTAGACCCTGAGACCCGGTCTCTACTCTAGACCCTGAGACCCGGTCTCTACTCTAGACCCTGAGACCTGAGACCCGGTCTCTACTCTAGACCCTGGGGTGTGAGACTCCGTACGAACGAACCGACGACGCTTCCTGGCTGCTCGTGCTTCCGACTCCTCACCTTGGCGGCTAACTTGGCCTTGTAGGCCACCGACGCCTTCAGATATTCCTTCTTGGCATCGTCAGCCTTCTTCTTGTAAACCTGCGAGACGCAAAACAAAACGGAAAGCGAACCAGGTCAGTCGAGACTGGGTCTCAGGGTCTCAGGGTCTAGAGTAGAGACCGGGTCTCAGGGTCTCTGTGTCTAGAGTAGAGACCGGGTCTCAGGGTCTAGAGTAGAGACGGGTCTCAGGGTCTCAGGGTCTCGGCGTCTAGAGTGGAGAGGGTTCTCAGGGTCTCAGGGTCTCAGGGTCTCGGCGTCTAGAGTGGAGACCGGGTCTCAGGGTCTCAGGGTCTCAGGGTCTCAGGGTCTAGAGTAGAGACCGGGTCTCAGGGTCTCAGGGTCTCGGCGTCTAGAGTGGAGACCGGGTCTCAGGGTCTCAGGGTCTCAGGGTCTCAGGGTCTAGAGTAGAGACCGGGTCTCAGGGTCTCAGGGTCTCGGCGTCTAGAGTGGAGACCGGGTCTCAGGGTCTCAGGGTCTCAGGGTCTCGGCGTCTAGAGTAGTAGAGAGGGTCTCAGGGTCTCAGGGTCTAAGGGTCTCAGGGTCTAGAGTAGAGACCGGGTCTCAGGGTCTCAGCGTCTAGTATAGAGATCGGGTCTCAGGGTCTCAGGGTCTCAGCGTCTAGTATAGAGATCGGGTCTCAGGGTACTGTCTCTGTGTAAGTTCGTCTGCTTGTGAAACCAAATACACCGACACACTCGGAGGATCATCATCGTCACCACCTCCACCATTTCCACATCCACACCACCACACCACGTCCACCACCCCACGTCGACAACCACCACCATCACCACGTCCACCACCACCACCACACCCATCCACCACCACCCCCACCACCCACCACCCCACACCACCCCCACCACCCCCACCACCCACCACCCCCACCACCCACCACCACCCCCACCACCACCACCACACCACCACCACCACCCCCACACACCCACACCACCACCACCACCCCACCACCACCACCACCCCACCACCACCCCACCACCACCCCCACCACCCCCACCCCACCACCACCCACCCCCACCACCACCACCACACCACACACCACCACCACCACCACCCCCACACCACACATCCACCACCACCACCACCACCACCACCACCACCACCACCACCAACCACCACCCCCACCACCACCCCCACCACCACCACCACCCCCACGTCCACCACCACCACCCCACCACCCCCACCACACCACACCACCCCCACCACCACCACACACACCACCACACCCCACCACCACCACCACCACACCACCACCACCACCCCCACCACCACCACACCACGAGGAGCACCTGCTGTGTGGTGGGCGAGGCTGCCCCACGTGTTGGCGGCGATGCGCGAGGCCTCCCCGAAGGAGACGTCAGGGTGCTGGCCCCTGACGGCCGCCAGAGTGTCGTGGAAGAAGAGCGCGTAGGCGAGTGGGGCCGCACCGGGGTCACCGGGGTCGTGGGGGTCACCGGGGTCGCGGGGGTCACCGGGGTCGCGGAGGTCGCCGGGGTCACCGTCAGTATGTACTGCTGTAATCATAGCAGGTACCACACAGTCAGTATGCACCGCTGTTAGATTGTTAAGAGTAGTTTTAAGACCCGGGCAACGCCGGGTATTCCGCTAGTAACCCTATAAGGGTTCAAATAACCCTATAAGGGTCCTAAAAGCCCAGATAAACGTTACAATAACCCCTATAAAGGTCCTAATAACCCCTATAAGGGTCCTAATACATCAGTAGAACCAAGGTGTTGTGAGTTTTGTGTAATAATATAACGGCCGACCCGCGACTCACCCCGTCTCGCAGTAGCCACACGGGCAACGCCAAGTACATTGGAGTCACTTCCAGAGTTATAGCAGTCGCAGCAGCAGCAGCAGTAGTCGTAGAAGTAGTCGTAGTAGTAGCAGCAGTAGTAGCAGCAGTAGTAGCAGCAGCAGTAGTAGTAGCATCAGTCGCAGCAGCAGCAGTAGTAGTATCAGTAGACGTAGCAGCAGCGATTGTATCAGCGGTAGTATTAGTAGTATTAGTAGTAGTATCAGCGGTAGATTAGTAGTATTAGTAGTAGTATCAACGGTAGTATTAGTAGTATCAGCGGTAGTATTAGTAGTATTAGTAGTAGTATCAGCGGTAGTATTAGTAGTATTAGTAGTAGTATCAGCGGTAGTATTAGTAGTATCAGCGGTAGTATTAGTAGTATTAGCAGTAGTATCAGCGGTAGTATTAGTAGTATTAGTAGTAGTATCAGCGGTAGTAGTATTAGTAGTATTAGTAGTAGTATCAGCGGTAGTATTAGTATCAGCGGTAGTATTAGTAGTATTAGCAGTAGTATCAGTGGTAGTATTAGTATTAGTAGTAGTATCAGCGGTAGTATTGCCACCACTGGCACCACTGCAGTTGTAACTGCTCATTATGTAGGTAGTAGTAGTGGTAGTTAGTGGTAGTTAGTTAGTGGTAGTTAGGGTTAGTTAGTGGTAGTTAGTAGTAGTAGTTAGTGGTAGTTAGTGGTAGTTAGTGGTAGTTAGTTAGTGGTAGTTAGTGGTAGTTAGTGATAGTTAGTTAGTGGTAGTAGTTAGTAGTAGTTAGTAGTGGTAGTTAGTGTATTAGTGGTAGTTAGTTAGTGGTAGTTAGTGGTAGTTAGTGGTAGTTAGTTAGTGGTAGTAGTAGTTGATGTAGTAGTGGTAGTTAGTGGTAGTTAGTGGTAGAGTTAGGGTAGTTAGTGGTAGTTAGTTAGTGGTAGTTAGTAGTAGTTAGTAGATACCTAGTAGAAAGTTGTAGTTAATAGTAGTTAGCTAGTTAGGTAGCTGGTTAGTTGTAGGTAGTAGTTGTGAGTTGTTAGTAGTAGTAGTTAGTTGGTAGTAAGTAGTGGTAGTTGTTTGTTAGTAGCTAGTTAGTAGTAGTAGTTAGTAGTAGTTAGTAGTGGTAGTTAAGTAGTGATAGTAGCTAGTAAGTAGTGGTAGTTTTTGTTAGTAGTAGTTAGTAATTAGTTAGTAAGTAGTTAGTAAGTGGTAAGTAGTAGCTATTAGTAATTAGTGAGTAGTAGTTAGTAGTTTGTAGTGTGTTGTTTGTAGCGAGAAGCGACGTCTCTTCAACCCACTTCCTGTATCGGACCACGCACTTTTATATGGGACGCGGCCTGGAATCGATTCATCGATTACCTGCGCTGGCGATCCGCCTGCCGATTAACTCGATCCCACGCGATGTGGTGAGTGAGTGGATGGTGAGTGGGGGTGAGTGAGTGGGTGGGTGAGGAGTGGTGGGTGAGTGGGTGAGTGAGTGGGTGGGTGGGTGGGTGAGTGGGTGGGTGGGTGAGTGGGTGGGTAAGTGAGTGAGGGGGTGGGTGGTGTGGGGTGGGTGGGTGAGTGGTGTGAGTGGGTGGGTGAGTGGGTGGGTAAGTGAGTGAGTGGGTGAGTGGGTGGGGTGGGTGAGTGGGTGGGTGGGTGAGTAGGGGGTGAGGGGGGGGGTGAGTGAGTGAGTGGGTGGGTGAGGGGTGGGTGGGTGAGTGGGTGAGTGAGTGAGTGGGTGAGTGGGTGAGTGAGTGAGTGGGTGAGGGAGTGGGTGGGAGTAGGGGGTGAGGGGTGGGTGGGTGAGTGGGTGGGTGAGTGGGTGAGTGAATGAGTGGGTGGGTGAGTGAGTGGGTGGTGAGTGGGGGGTGGGTGGTGGGGGGTGAGTGAGTGAGTGAATGGGTGAGTGGTTGAGTGAGTGGTGGGGTGGGTGAGTGGGTGGGTGATGTGGATGGGTGAGTAGGTGGGTGGGTTGGTGGGTGAGTGAGTGGGTGGGTGAGTGGGTGGGTGGGTAGGTGAGTGAGTGAGTGGGGGGGTGGTGAGTGGTGGTGGGTGGGGGGTGAGTGAGTGGGTGGTGAGTGGGTGGGTGAGTGGGTGGGTGGGTGAGTGGGTGAGTGAGTGAGTGAGTGGGTGAGAGGGTGTGAGTGTGGGTGAGTGAGGTGGGTGAGTGAGTGGTGGGTGGTTGGGGGTGAGTGATGGGTGGGTGAGTGGGTGGGGTAGGTGAGTGAGTGAGTGGGTGGGTGGGGGTGGGGGGGTGGGTGGGGGAGTGAGTGGGTGGTGAGTGGGTGGTGAGTGGGTGGGTGGGTGAGTGGGTGAGTGAGTGAGTGGGTGAGAGGGTGAGTGAGTGGGTGGTGAGTGAGTGAGTGGGTGGTGAGGGTGGGTGAGTGGGGGGTGGTGAGTGGTGGGTGAGTGGGTGGGTGAGTAGGTGGGTGGGTGAGTGAGTGAGTGGGTGAGTGAGTGGGGTTGAGTCTATGGTGCAGTGTTGAGTCTATGGTGCAGTGTTGAGTCTATGGTGCAGTGGAGTCTATGGTGCAGTGTTGAGTCTATGGGCAGTGTTGAGTCTATGGTGCAGTGTTGAGTCTATGGGCAGTGTGAGTTATGGGCAGTGTTGAGTCTATGGTGCAGTGTTGAGTCTATGGGCAGTGTTGAGTCTATGGGCAGTGTTGAGTCTATGGTGCAGTGCTGAGTCTATGGTGCAGTTGAGTCTAGGGCAGTGCTCTATATGGGTAGTGTGAGTCTATGGTGCAGTGTTGAGTCTATGGTGCAGTGTTGAGTCTATGGTGCAGTGTTGAGTCTATGGTGCAGTGCTGAGTCTATGGTGCAGTGTTGAGTCTATGGTGCAGTGTTGAGTCTATGGTGCAGTGTTGAGTCTATGGGCAGTGTTGAGTCTATGGTGCAGTGTTGAGTCTATGGTGCAGTGTTGAGTCTAGGTGCAGTGTTGAGTCTATGGTGCAGTGTGAGTCTATGGTGCAGTGTTGAGTCTATGGTGCAGTGTTGAGTCTATGGTGCAGTGTTGAGTCTATGGCAGTGTTGAGTCTATGGTGCAGTGTTGAGTCTATGGGCATGTTGAGTCTATGGTGCAGTGTTGAGTCTATGGGCAGTGCCTATCAGGTCTACGAAATCTAATACGGATCGCATCACGTGGTCGCCTATCTGCTCTACGTTTTTCTAAAAGCGCGTTGCTAAGGCCCCACGTGACACAGAGGCCTGCGCGAGGTAGCGGCACGGAACGTCTGACCTCAACCCCACAACGAGGACATTGTGAGTCTGTGGGTTTCTGTGTGAGTCTGTGGGTCTCTGTGTGGTGAGTCTGTGGGTCTCTGTGTGGTGAGTCTGTGGGTCTCTGTGTGGTGAGTCTGTGGGTCCTCTGTGATGAGTCTGTGGGTCTCTGGTGGTGAGTCTGTGGGTCTCTGTGTGATGAGTCTGTGGTCTCGTGGTGAGTCTGTGGGTCTCTGTGGTGAGTCTATGGGTCTCTGTGTGGTGAGTCTGTGGGTCTCTGTGGGTGAGTCTGTGGGTCTCTGTGTGATGAGTCTGTGGGTCTCTGTGTGGTGAGTCTGTGGGTCTCTGTGTGAGTAGTCTAGGGTCTTGTGTGTGGTGAGTCTGTGGGTCTCGTGGTGAGTCTGGAGTCTCTGTGTGGTGAGTCTGTGGGTCTCTGTGTGATGAGTCTGTGGGTCTCTGTGTGGTGAGTCTGTGAGTCTCTGTGTGGTGAGTCTATGGGTCTCTGTGTGGTGAGTCTGTGGGTCTCTGTGTGAGTCTGTGGGTCTCTGTGTGAGTCTGTGGGTCTCTCTGTGTAGTGAGTCTATGGGTCTCTGTGTGAGTCTGTGTGGGTCTCTGTGTAGTGAGTCTGTGGGTCTCTGTGTGGTGAGTCCGTGGGTCTCTGTGTGAGTCTATGGGTCTCTGTGTGGATCTCTGTGTGAGTCTGTAGGTCTCTGTGTGAGTCTGTGTGGGTCTCTGTGTAGTGAGTCTGTGGGTCTCTGTGTGAGTCTGTGTGGGTCTCTGTGTAGTGAGTGGGTCTCTGTGTGGTGAGTCTGTGTGAGTCTCTGTGTGTAGTGAGTCTGTGGGTTTTCTGTGGTGAGTCTGTGTGAGTCTCTGTGTAGTGAGTCTGTGTGTCTCTGTGTATTGAGTCTGTGTGTCTCTGTGTAGTGAGTCTGTGTGTCTCTGTGTGAGTCGCTGTTGGCAGCTGCAGGATGTCTTCACACCAAGGAGGCCGTGCCGGGCTGCGCGCGGTGACCCCACTACGTTGAGCGGCGCGGGTCGCGGTGGCGGCGGTGACCTCACCGGGAAGGTCAAGGGTTGGAGGTGGTGGTGGGGAGAAGGGCGATGAGGTGGAGGTGGTGATGATGGCGGAGAAGGGAAATGCCGTGGCCGCTGGTGGTGACAGCGCCGGGAAGGTCAAGGGGTTGGAGGTGGTGGTGGAGGAGAAGGGCAAGGAGGTGGAGGTGGTGGTGGAGGGGAAGGGAGATGTTGTGGCCGCTGGCGGTGACCTCATCGGGAAGGTCAAGGAGGGGAGGTGGTGGTGGAGGAGAAGGTCAAGGAGGGGAGGTGGTGATGGCGGAGAAGGGAGATGAGGTGGAGGTGGTAATGGAGGAGAAGGGAGATGAGTGGAAGATAAGAGTGAGGTGGAGGATGGGAAGGGTGAGGAGGAGGTGGAGGATGGGAAGGGTGACGAGTTGGATAAGAAGGGTGAGGAGGGTGAGGAGGTGGATGGGAAGGGTGGGGAGGGTGAGGAGGGTGAGGAGGAGGTGGATGATGAGGACGAGGAGGTGGGTGACAGTGAGGAGGAGGTGGAGGGTGCGGAGGAGGTGGAGGGTGAGGTGGGAGGATGAGAAGGGTGAGGAGGTGGAGGACGAGGAGGGTGACAGTGAGGAGGTGTTGATGGCCTCCTCCTCCTCCCACGTCGTCCTCAAGCGCCAGCGGAGCCTCACGGGGCGAGGCAGCCCCACGGAGCAGGAGAGAAAGAGGTAACACACACTTATACATATATATACATACACATATATACATACACAACACATACACACACATATATATACATACATATACATACTACACATACATACACACACATACATACACTACTATATATAATACACACACATACACACACATACATACACACATACACACATACACACACATACATACACATACATATATACAACAACAAACACACAACCGCCATTCGCCACAAGTGGCGGTGACGTCACCACGACGCTTGTGCCAGGCCATGTGCACCTTGAGGCTACCACGTGAAGTGTCGAACACCGCTGGCAGGAGGTCACGGGGCAGACCCAGCAGGTGCCACGGGTCGACTGACTGTGATGACCGAGACGACTGGCTGATGCACACCTGTGCCCCCTACTGTGCCAACTTGCTGTGCTTAGCCACCCAGCACTCCGCTCGTTGTTGTGAGCGTCGCTCACAGAGGCTGATCTTGACACTGCTGGTACCAGTCATCGGCAAGTCCACTCAGCTCCACGTCCTCCTGTACCACATCACTCCATCTCTTCTATAACCCGTGCCGCGCCAGTTTCGCCCCTTGTTCCGGCCGAACAAAAGCTGTTTAGGCATGCGGTGGCTGGCCATGCGGGCTACATGACCCAGCCAACGCAGCCTTGCCTGTGGAGGTGCTCACCGATGGGACTTTGCCCAGATCTTTCAAGGATTTGTGATCCTTGAAAGATCTGGGTAACCGGCGAAGATGTTCCATTAGGGGAAGTGCACGTTTCGCAAGCGTTAGAGAAGGGAGGGAATGACCGTGGCCGAGAAGACCTGAAGCTTCCACATAGCGTTACGCAACCGATTTAAAGATACATGCCATTCGACTGATTCGGAGTGAGACCTCTGCTGTTAACCAGAGACGGTCATAAGCACACTGCCCAGGTATGGGAAACTCTCCACTCTCTTCACAACTTCCCCCATCAACCGATTAGGAGTTGTGGGGGTGGAGTGTCCGGATGGTACAAAATACCAAGGCAAGTGCTTAGTTTTGGTGGGGCTGATGGTAAGGCCCCACCTCTTAGTGGCACAACTCCAGTTTCAGCAGCAGCGTCTCCAACTCCTCCTCTGAATGAGCAGCAATTACCAAATCATCGGGATACATAACGTGGTTGACCAATAGGGAGCCATCCCCTTGACCGCAACCCGGCATCGATCAGCCTCCATTATATCTGTACCAAATGGAAATTCCCCGGGTACAGCTATTGAAGCGCTTCACGAACTACGGTGTCAAAATAGATGTTAATAATGTGAGGAGCCATGAGGACATCCCTGTCGCACCCCAAGGTGTACAGGAATGGCTCCGACTCCCGGCCACGTAGTTTTACCCGGGCCCACTCACCATCATGAAGGTTCTTAATGATCGTGAGCAGAGGGTTCAGGGACTCCGAAAGCACGAAGAACACCCAGAGCCCAGTCCTACTGATGGTATCATAGGCCTTGACCAGGTCAATAAAGCAGAGATGTAGGTCTTTTTGGAATTCCCTACACCTCTGCTGTAGCAGACGGACAGAAAATATGGCATCTGTGCAGGACTGCCCTTTCCTGAAACCCCTGTAGTTGTTACAGTCTGTGCGGTCCCCCTTCTTAAAGAGGGGGTCACCAGGGCATCCTTCCAGTCCTGCGGAACCCGTCCAGTGGTCCAGACTGTTGTTATGATGTCATGTAGGGCAGTCTGTGCACAAACGCCACCCTCCCTCAGCATTTCGCTTGGGAGATCATCTCTGCCCGGTGCCTTTCCTGGTCTCAGACTCTGGATCACCTTCAGTACTTCCTCAACAGATGGCACCTCAGCCAGCCACTCACAGGGGGTGACTTCTTCTTCCAATATTTGAGGCACCGCAGCCTCAACAGGGGCATCCCCACTTTGTGCCATGATGTTTTCCTGGCTGAGGGATTTCCCCTCCCCCAGGACCTCACAGAAATGCTCAAAAAATCTGCAAACCTGTTCCCTGGGGGTCGGAGATTGGATTACCGTTTTTTCCCCTAATGATGGTAATAGGTGTGGCGCTGCAGGTTACTTTTTTGATGGAGTTAAATAGGAAATTGTGATCCGCGACCACCACCCATCCTTGCAGCGCCTCACGCCTCTCCGAACCTCCGAGCGAAGCCTCATTCTCCGACGTGGGATGTTGTAGCTGATGAGAGTGGGCCTGTCGCTTTTTCTCAACTATCCTGAACACCTCCTCTGTCAGCCAGGGTCTCTGGGGAGGTCTGGACCGCATACCCAAAGCAGCCATTGCAGCTGCGTGAGTCACAGTCCTAAACCTCGCCCATTTACCCTCGACATCAGCTTCTCGACTGACTCAGCCCTTCATCTTCGACCCAAGATGCGCCCCTTCACGATGAGGCGTTACGTCATGCAGCTATAACCGCAGTAACCCCTCAGGTGTCACCCTGCCATTACACATACACAAGACAAAGATCCTCCGTATAGCCTTAACAGACTGTAGGGGCAAGTGCTGTTAGCGAGCACCTATGAAGGCCGGCACGGCACACGAGGGGGTGTGTGGCCAGCACCACGCCCGACCGCCTTTGTCTCCCCAGTGGCGATGTTTACACACCGCACCAGGTACTCATTTCAGGCTGAGTCGACCTACGGGAGGCCCAGGACCGGTTCAGATAATCGTCACTGGTGTTGGCCGTGAGCGGGAATCGAACCCGGGTCGCCGGGTTCATAGCGCAGCGTAGCGCTAACCGCTACACTACCGCTCCCCATTCACACACACACATATACATACACACATATGTAGTAAGTTCGAGGAGACGATGTCGAAGTTGAGGCACACTCTGTTTATTAACCCAGGGACAGGCACAATAGTTGAAGGGGTATCGACCCCTTCACCCGTACTATGGGAAACCCACCCTAGTACTAAGCCCCCTGTCCTGTTCCCCAGTCCTCTGCCTACGGGAGGCTGACTGATCTGGCCCTGGCAAGCACAGATCTCGGCACCAGCTAACCAGCCTTGCCCTGATAAGGGCAGCGGTCTGGAAGCTTTTGGGCCGCGCCGCTGGCTTACCCGGCTCGGCCCTTATAAGGACAGCGAGACCGGGGAGTCCCAGGGCCTAATCTCCGAGTCTTGGATCTTCACTGGTCAGCTTCGTGTCGAACTGCCTCGAGCTCTTTGGGTCTCCACCTTTTATAGGGATCACCTCCGAGGGCTGGGGGCGTGGGCAATAACGGATGCGGACGTCGGTGTGACCACCCGTGTATGTGAGTGCCAACACCCCTGTGTTTGTTGTCCGCCGTTTCTCCCGTAATAATCCCTACACATACACACACATACACACACATATACATACACACACATATACATACACATACACACATATACATGCACACACATACACACACATATACATACACACATAAACATACACGTGTAATATGAAGATGCATATTGTGTGTGTGTGTCTGGGGGGGGGGGATAACTGGGCGATGGTGATTGGCTCTGCCGGCCTCAGCCCGCAGCCAATGGGATGTCGAGCCAGAGGCGTGGCCCTGGGGCTGCACAGCAACATCTAGAAGGTTCCAGGGGTGAGGCTGCTGATTGGATGGGTGGCATCACGTGGGCCACGTGGTGTAAGGGGTAGAGAGACACAAGCTCGTGGTCAGTGTGGAGAGCAGAGGTCGCAAACGGGTTTTGATTCCTTACCCCCTGTACCCGATTACCCGTACCCGACACCCGTACCCGGCCGCACCAGGGTCGTAAACGGGTACCCGTACCCGGCCGTACCCGTACCCTACCCGTACCCAGCTGGGTACGGGTACCCGTTCCCTACCCGTACCCTACCCGAAACGAGTGACAAACGGTTACTCACCGGTGACTCACGGCCTACCTGTACCCGTACCCTACCTATACCCGATACCCGTACCCTACCTGTACCCGGCTGGGTACGGGTACCCGTTCCCTACCCGTACCCTACCCGAAATGAGTGACAAATGGTTACTCACCAGTGACTCACGGCCTACCCGTACCCGGCCGCACCAGGGTCGCAAACGGCTACCCGTACCCGGCCGGGTACGGGTAGCCGGGTATCGGATACCCGGTTGCAACCTCTGGTGGAGAGGTGTGAGGGAGCGAGCGAGCGAACGCCACACTGGAGTAACGGGGGAAAAGGAACCCGGCGTGTGAGGGAGCTGTGTACATGGAGAACAAATACAGACCAGACAAAAGACACGATATCGTCCGGAGCGGATTTATGACACATCTGTCTCTGTGTGGTGAATCTATGGGTGTCTGTGTGGTGATGTCTATGGGTGTCTGTGTGGTGATGATGTCTATGGGTGTCTGTGTGGTGATGTCTATGGGTGTCTGTGTGGTGATGTCTATGGGTGTCTGCGTGGTAGTGCTGTCAATGTGGTTACCCACAGCCCCGTCTTCAACCAAGGAGTGTGCTACGAGAAAAAAAGACGCAGTTCGCGGACACTGTCCAGCTCAAAGGTCAGTGTGTGTGTACGTGTGTGTGTGTACGTGTGTGTGTACGTGTGTGTGTACGTGTGTGTGTGTACGTGTGTGTACGTGTGTGTGTACGTGTGTGCGTACGTGTGTGTACGTGTGTGCGTACGTGTGTGTGTGTACGTGTGTGTGTACGTGTGTGTGTACGTGTGTGTACGTGTGTGTGTACGTGTGTGTGAACGTGTGTGCCGGACGGGCAACACGTGGGCAGTGCTGTGGGGGGAGGGCCAATGCCCATTGGCCTCTCCCCTCATGGCATCTGTGACCACCACAGTGGCTAAACGGGGGCTCTGGACGGCTGCGAGGGGCTGGTAACCCTCCACCTTCTATTAATACCACGAAACCACGAATAAAACATAAACCTGTAACTAATAGCTTGTGCCGGAGGCCCGGGGGTCAGGCTTTTATGACGTCTCCTGGCCAAACCCCATTGGCGGAGCCAGGAGATTGGAATCTTCACCCTCGGGCTCCTCCAGAAACAACGAAAAAACCATTGCGGTTGGCCACGTGGAATGTTCGAACGCTCACTGCGGAGGAGAGGCTGCCACTCCTTTGTCGGGAGCTGGACCGGTACCGCCTGGATCTCTGTGGCATTCAGGAGGTCCGGTGGACCGGTTCTGGCTCTTGAGGGGTGGGCAGTCCTCTACTCGGGGCCAGGAGACTGCCAAACAACAGGGTGTGGCTCTTCTTCTGAACAAAAGAATGAAGGGGGCGTGGGAGGTGTGGGAAGCTGTAAGCCCCAGGATACTTTGGGCTCGCCATCCCATCAACCGGAGGCGAGGAGTGGTGGTCGTGGTTACTTATGCCCCCACCGAAGACGAACATCCGTGGAGGGATGCAGGCAAAGCCGATGAGTCAGACGCTTTCTATGACCTCCTGTCACAGGTGCTGGCTAAAGTGGCCACTCGTGGACTTCAATGCCCGAGTTGGTCATGATGCTGGCACCTGGTCTGGAGTGATTGGAAGGCATGGGCCAGATCAGCTCAATAACAATGGTAGGAGGCTGCTAGATTTTGTGCAGCCCATGGGCTTGTAATTACCAACACGCTCTTCCGGCATCGGCGCATCCACACAACATCATGGATGCATGCCGGGTTCCAAGCAAGAACATCTGCTGGACTACATAGTGACGGACCAGCGGATGCGAGCCCATGTCCTTGACACCAGGACCTACCGTGGAGCTGATCTGCCCTCTGACCATCGACTAGTCATCTGTAAGATGCGCCTGCCATTTATCCACTCCGGTGGTGGGTGTACACCCAGGATCCCTTCCAACCAAAAGTGGCCTGGTCTCAGTTAGCTGATGAAAGTTGCAAGAGAGAATTTCATCATCGCTTGCAGCTGGGGTTGGCATCGTCCCCCACTCCACCTGATGTCGAGGGTAAATGGGCGAGGTTTAAGACTGTGACTCATGCAGCTGCAATGGCGGTCCAGACCTCCCCAGAAACCCTGGCTGACAGAGGAGGGTGTTCAGGTTAATTGAGAAAAAGCGACAGGCCCACTCTCATCGCCTACAGCATCCCACGTCAGAGAATGAGGAGGTTTACCGCAGCCTTCGCTTGGAGGTTCGGAGAGCCGTAAGGCGCTGCAAGGAAGGGTGGTGGTCGCGGGTTGCTGAGGAGATGGAATCTGCCTCAGTGGCCTGCGATCACAAATCACTATTTAACTCCATCAAAAAAGTAACCTGCAGCGCCACACCTATTACCATCATTAGGGGAAAAAAAAACGGTGATCCAATCTCCGACCCCCAGGAACAGGTTTGCAGATTTGCTGAGCATTTCTCTGAGCTCCTGGGGGAGGGAAAATCTCTCAGCCAGAAAAACATCATGGCACAAGTGGGGATAACCCTGCTGAGGCTTCGGTGCCTCAAATATTGGAAGAAGAAGTCACCCCCTGTGAGTGGGCTGACTGAGGTGCCATCCGTTTGAGGAAGTACTGAAGGCAATCCAGAGCCTGAGACCAGGAAAGGCACCGGGCAGAGATGATCTCCCAAGCGAAATGCTGTGGGAGGGTGGTGCTTGTGCACAGATTGCCCTATATGACATCATAACAACAGTCTGGACCGCTGGACGGGCTCCGCAGGATTGGAAGGATGCCCTGGTGGTCCCCCTCTTTAAGAAGGGAGACCGCACAGACTGTAACAACTACAGGGGCATCTCACTCCTCAGTGTGCCGGGAAAGATCCTGGCAAGGATTATTCAACATCGCCTTGCTAGGCACGCTGAGGAGAGGCTTGCGGAACCCCAATGCGGTTTCAGGAAAGGGCGGTCCTGTATAGATGCCATATTTTCTGTCCGTCTGCTACAGCAGAGGTGTAGGGAATTCCAACAAGACCTACATCTCTATTTTATTGACTTGGTCAAGGCCTATGATACCATCAGTAGGCCTGGGCTCTGGGTTGGTCTTCATGCTTTCGGAGTCCCTGACCCTCTGCTCACGATCATTAAGGACCTTCATGATGGTGAGCGGGCCCGGGTAAAACTACGTGGCCGGGAGTCGGAGCCTTTCTCTGTACACCTTGGGGTGCGACAGGGATGTCCTCTGGCTCCCACATTATTTAACATCTATTTCGACTGCGTAGTTCGTGACGCCTTCAATAGCTGTACTGGGGGAATTTCCATTTGGTACAGATATAATGGAGGCTGATCGACGGCCCGGGTGCGATCAAGGGATGGCTCCCTATTGGTCAACCACGTTATGTATGCCGATGATTTGGTAATAGCTGCTCATTCAGAAGAGGAGTTGGAGACGCTGCTGCTGAGACTGGAGCGTGCCACTAAGAGGTGGGGCCTTACCATCAGCCCCACCAAAACTAAGCACCTGCCTGGGTATTTTGTACCATCGGACACTCCACCCCAACAACTCCCAATTGGTGATGGGGCAGTTGTGGAGAGAGTGGAGAGTTTCCCATACCTGGGCAGTGTGCTTATGACCGGCTCCAGTTTGTCAGCAGAGGTCTCACTCCGAATCAGTCGAGCGGCAATATCTTTTCATCGGTTGCGTAACGCTGTGTGGAAGCTACCTGGTCTGTCGCTCCGCACGAAGCTTCAGGTCTTCTGGGCCACGGTCATTCCCTCCCTTTTCTACGCTTGCGAAACGTGGACCCCCCTAATGGAGCATCTTCGCCGGTTGAAAACATTTAGGCTGGCCTGCCTACGATCCATCTTGGGTTTAACCAGGCTGGATTGTGTGAGGAGCTCACAAATCCTTGAAAGATCTGGGCAAAGTCCCATCGGTGAGCTCCTCCGGCAGGCAAGGCTGCGTTGGCTGGTCATGTAGCCCGCATGCCCAGCCACCGCATGCCTAAACAGCTTTTGTTCAGCCGGATCGAGGGGGCTAAACGGGCGCGGCACGGGCTAGAGAAGAGATGGAGTGATGTGGTGCAGGAGGACGTGGAGCTGAGTGGACTTGCCGATGACTGGTACCAGGGTGTCAGATCGGCCTTAGTGGAGGAGGCTCGTGAAGGACGCTACTGGCAGTTGGAGGCAGTCGCCCTCCAACATCAAAGGAGGGCGGAGGAGCGACGCTCACAACAATGAGCGGAGCGCCGGGTGGCTAAAGCACAGCAAGTTGGTACAATAGGGGGCACAGGTGGTGCATCAGCCAGTCATCTCGGTCATCTTGGTCAGTCGACCCGTGGCACCCCGTGACCTCCTGTCAGCGGGCGTTTCGACACTTCACATGGCCTCAAGGTGCACTTGGCCTGGCACAAGCGTCGTGGTGACGTCACCGCCAATTAGTGGCGAATGGCGGTTGTTGTTGTTGTGTAAGTGTGTGTGAACGTGTGTGTGTGAACGTGGTGTGTGTACGTGTGGTGTGCGTACGTGTGTGTGCGAACGTGTGTGTGTACGTGTGTGTGTGTACGTGTGTGTGTGAACGTGTGTGTGTGTAAGTGTGTGTGAACGTGTGTGTGAACGTGTGGTGTGTACGTGTGTGTGCGTACGTGTGTGTGCGTACGTGTGTGTGCGTACGTGTGTGTGCGTACGTGTGTGTGCGTACGTGTGTGTGTGAACGTGTGGTGTGTGTACGTGTGTGTGTGTGAGCGTGTGTGTGTGTGTACGTGTGTGTGTGAACGTGTGCATGTGTACGTGTGCGTGTGTACGTGTGCGGTGACGTGTGTGTGTGTGTACGTGTGTGTGTGTACGTGTGTGTGTGAACGTGTGTTGTTGAACGGGTGTGTGTGGACGTGTGGTGTGGTGTACGTGTGTGTGTGAACGGTGTGGTGTGTACGTGTGTGTGTGTACGTGTGTGTGTGTACGGTGTGTGTATGTGTGTGTGTGTACGTGTGTTACGTGTGTGTGTGAACGTGTGTGTATGTACAGTGTGTGTACGGGTGTGTGTGTACGTGTGTGTGTGAACGTGTGTGTGTACGTGTGTGTGTGTACGTGTGTGTGTACGTGTGTGTGTGTACGTGTGAACGTGTGCGTGTGTGCGTGTGTACGTGTGTGTTGTTGAAACGTGTGTGTGTGTACGGGTGTGTGTGGAACGTGTGTACGTGTGTGTGTGTACGTGTGTGTGTACGTGTGTGTGTGTACGTGTGTGTGAACGTGTGTGTGTGTACGTGTGTGTGTGTTAGTGTGCGTGTGTACGTGTGCGTGTGTACGTGTGTGTGTGTACGTGTGTGTGTGTACGTGTGTGTACGTGTGTGTGTGTACGTGTGTGTGAACGTGTGTGTGTGTACGTGTGTGTGTGTTAGTGTGCACGTGTGTGTGTACGTGTGTGTGTGTACTTGTTGTTGTTTACGTGTGGTGTGTGTGTGTACGTGTGTGTGTGCAGAGATTGTTTCTGGATCCGTACTCGCCTCCGAAGACAGCGACAATGACGACAACCTTCCCAAACACACAGACTCGTGACACACACACAGACACACACACACAGACTCGGTGACACACACACAGACACACACACAGAGCACACACAGACCACACCAGACACACACACAGACACACACACAGACCACACACAACACACACAGACACACCACAGACACACACAGACTCAGTGACACACACACAGACACACACAGACTCAGGGCACACACACAGACACACACAGACACACACACAGACACACACAGACTCAGTGACACACACACAGACACACACACGTACACACACACAGACTCAGTGACACACACACAGACTCAGTGACACACACACAGACACACACACAGACACACAGACACACACAGACTCAGTGACACACACACAGACTCAGTGACAACAAGATCCCCATATAGCCTTAACAGACTGTAGGGGCAAGTGCTGTTAGCGAGCACCTATGAAGGCCAGCACGGCACACGAGGGGGTGGGTGGCCAGCACCACGCCCGACCGCCTTTGTCTCCCTAGTGGTGATGTTTACACACCGCACCAGGTACTCATTTGAGGCTGAGTCGACCTAGGGGAGGCCCAGGACCGGTTCAGATAATCGTCACTGGTGTTGGCCGTGAGCGGGAATCGAACTCGGGTCACCGGGTTCATAGCGCAGCGCGCTAACCGCTACACTATCGCTCCGTGTCGCTGTATGTGTCGCTGTGTGTGTCTGTGTGTGTCTGTGTGTGTGTCACTCAGTGACACACACACAGACACACACACAGGACACAGTGACACACACACAGACTCACACACAGACACACACACAGACTCAGTGACAAACACACAGACTCAGTGACACGCACACAGACACACAGACACAGTGACACACACACAGACACACACACAGACACACACACAGACTCAGTGACACACACACAGACACACACACAGACTCAGTGACACACACACAGGCACACACACAGACTCAGTGACACACACACAGACTCAGTGACACACACACAGACTCAGTGACACACACACAGACACACACAGACACACACAGACACACTCACAGACACATAGACACACACGGAGACACACACAGACATACACAGAGACACACACATAGACACACAGACACACACAGAGACCACACACAGACACACACAGAGACACATAGACACACACAGAGACACACAGACACACACACAGACTCAGTGACACACACAGACACACACAGACACATAGACACACACAGACACACTCACAGACACACTCACAGACACACACAGACACACACAGACACACAGCTGAAGTGGGCTACTCAAGCTGCTCGCTCTGCTTTGGGTGTTGCCCGTCGATTTGGAAGTAATCCCGCGGCAACGCCGCCTCAAGAGAACGACGACCCACAAAAGGGTTTTGAAGTTATATCCGTTGACTCGTGAACCGAATAAATCCGTGTTCCTCGTTGAGTCTCGTCATCGTTTTTATTTTCTTACCTATAAACGACACTTTTACAGGTAGGAACAATGTCCCACACTGCTGCCCACCAGGGATTATTTGTCTGTCTGTCTGCCGTGGATAAATAAATATATAATATAGACAGCTCTCTGATTGGTGGAGACCTACTGCCGGGTACGGAGAGGGGAGGGGCCTAAGGAAGGGGGGGGTCAGAGGAGGGGCCTGAGGGGGGGGGGGGTCAGGGGAGGGGCCTAAAGATATGGGGGGGGTCAGGGGAGGGGCCTAAGGGACGGGGGGTCAGGGGAGGGGCCTAAGGGAGGGGGGGTCAGGGGAGGGGCCTAAGGGAGGGGGGGGTCAGGGGAGGGGCCTAAGGATATGGGGGGGTCAGGGGAGGGGCCTAAGGGACGGGGGGTCAGGGGAGGGGCCTGAGGGGGGGTCAGGGGAGGGGCCTGAGGGAGGGGGAGGGGCCGATAGTGAAGGGGGCTGTCTGCCTGGCTGGCTGCCTGGCTACCTCAAGTCACGTGATCTTGTACACAGGGAGAGGAACAGCAGGTTCCACACTGCCCACCAGGGATTATGTGTCTGTCTGTCGTGCACGAATGCGCTGTCCAACCAAGTTCCGACCTGCACACTGCGAAGGAACATGTTTTTTTCCGTGTGTCTGTCTGTCCGTCCGTCTGTCTCCGTGTGGACGCTAGACTTGCGAAGGGTTCGGCTCGCGAGCCGTGGAGTTGACGTTGACGACGAGTCGCTGGTTCCACGCCGCAAGCCCCGCGGTGAGCCGGCGCTGTTCCGCTTTCCCATCCGGAAACTTGAAAGTAGTTAAATGAACAGTTTAGTGCCGTTATTTCGCATCGTTTAAAAAACACGTTCCTTCGGAGTGGGTAGGTAGGAACTTGGTTGGACAGCGCATTCGTGCACGACAGACAGACAAATAATCCTTGGTGGGCAAGTGTGGAACCTGTTGTTCCTCTACCTGTGTACAAGATCACGTGACTTGAGGTAGCCAGGCAGCCAGCCCCCTTCACTATTGGCCCTTCCCCTGACCCCCCTCCCTTAGGCCCCTCCCCCCTTAGGCCCCTCCCCTGACCACCCCCCCCATATCCTCAGGCCCCTCCCCTGACCCCCCTCCCTTAGGCCCCTCCCCTCTCCGTACCCGGCAGTAGGTCTCCACCAATCAAAGAGCTGTTTGTATTATATATTTATTTATGCACGACAGACAGACAGATAAATAATCCCTGGTGGGCAGTGTGGAACATTGTGTCCCTGCCTGTGTATTTCCTTGCGCCACTCAAGCTGCCCGGGGGTTGCCCCGAGCGGGGAGCTCACACGGCCGAATCGAACGAGGAACGCCACTTGACCGACTCGGAACGAGACGGTTCCGGGGCCAAACCAGAGCCGGTCTCGAACGCACCGCCCAGACACGGAGGGTGACACGCCCCCTCCACCACTCTAGCCATGACTGCCCCACGGTGGCTAGGAGATGTTGACTACCTCGCCTGGTGCGCAGGAGGTCTGTGTCTCTCTCTCTCTCATCATCATCACGGTGGCTAGGAGATGTTGACTACCTCGCCTGGTGCGCAGGAGGTCGTGGGTTCGATCAAGACCATGGCTACGCCTGCTGCTGTATGTTTGGAGTTTGTGGTGTCTCTCTCATCATCAAGGTGGCTATGAGATGTTGACTACCGCGGCTGGTCTACAGGAGGTCTGTGTCTCTCTCTTTCATCATCACCACGGTGGCTAGGAGATGTTGACTACCTCGCCTGGTGCGCAGGAGGTCTGTGTCTCTCTCTCATCATCATCACGGTGGCTAGGAGATGTTGACTACCTCGCTTGGTGCGCAGGAGGTCTGTGTCTCTCTCTCATCATCATCACGGTGGCTATGAGATGTTGACTACCTCGCCTGGTGCGCAGGAGGTCTGTGTCTCTCTCTCATCATCATCACGGTGGCTATGAGATGTTGACTACCTCGCCTGGTGCGCAGGAGGTCTGTGTCTCTCTCTCTCATCATCATCACGGTGGCTATGAGATGTTGACTACCTCGCCTGGTGCGCAGGAGGTCTGTGTCTCTCTCTCTCATCATCATCACGGTGGCTAGGAGATGTTGACTACCTCGCCTGGTGCGCAGGAGGTCTGTGTCTCTCTCTCATCATCATCACGGTGGCTAGGAGATGTTGACTACCTCGCCTGGTGCGCAGGAGGTCTGTGTCTCTCTCTCTCTCTCATCATCATCACGGTGGCTAGGAGATGTTGACTACCTCGCCTGGTGCGCAGGAGGTCTGTGTCTCTCTCTCTCTCATCATCATCACGGTGGCTAGGAGATGTTGACTACCTCGCCTGGTGCGCAGGAGGTCTGTCTCTCTCTCTCATCATCATCACGGTGGCTAGGAGATGTTGACTACCTCGCCTGGTGCGCAGGAGGTCTGTGTCTCTCTCTCTCATCATCATCACGGTGGCTAGGAGATGTTGACTACCTCGCCTGGTGCGCAGGAGGTCGTGGGTTCGATCAAGACCATGGCTACGCCTGCTGCTGTATGTTTGGAGTTTGTGGTGTCTCTCTCATCATCAAGGTGGCTATGAGATGTTGACTACCGCGGCTGGTGCGCAGGAGGTCTGTGTCTCTCTCTTTCATCATCACCACGGTGGCTAGGAGATGTTGACTACCTCGCCTGGTGTGCAGGAGGTCGTGGGTTCGATCCCAACCCTGACGATGCCTGCTGCTGTCTATTTGGAGTTTGCGGTGTCTCTCTCATCATCACGGTGGCTAGGAGATGTTAACTACCTCGCCTGGTGCGCAGGAGGTCGTGGGTTCGATCCCGACCCTGACACCTGCTGCTGTATATTTAGAGTTTGCGTGTCTCTCATCATCATCACGGTGGCTATGAGATGTTGACTACCT
The DNA here is from genome assembly GCF_015708825.2 of Lethenteron reissneri. Lineage (NCBI taxonomy): Eukaryota > Metazoa > Chordata > Hyperoartia > Petromyzontiformes > Petromyzontidae > Lethenteron > Lethenteron reissneri. Next base: position 216,349 of record NW_026891181.1, on the reverse strand, counting down.
CGCCGGGTGTACAGGAGGTCGTGAGTTCCATCCCGACCCTGAAGCCTGCTGCTGTATGTTTGGAGTTTGTGTGTCTCTCTCTCTCTCTCATCACGGTGGCTATGAGATGTTGACTACCTCGCCTGGTATACAGGAGGTCGTGAGTTCCATCCCGACCCTGACGATGCCTGCTGCTGTCTATTTGGAGTTTGCTGTGTCTCTCTCATCATCACGGTGGCTAGGAGATGTTGACTACCTCGCCTGGTACGCAGCAGGTCGTGGGTTCGATCCAGACCATGACACCTGCTGCTGTATATTTGGAGTTTGCGGTGTCTCTCATCATCACGGTGGCTAGGAGATGTTAACTACCTCGCCGGGTGTACAGGAGGTCGTGAGTTCCATCCCGACAGGCTAAAATAACCCCTGCCCCGATTAAACCCGGGTATAGTTTGGCCCAGTCCAGAGTATACCCGGGGGGGGGGGGGGGGGGATGAAGTCTCCAAGGCTAAACTAGACCCCCCGGGGGTTTAAACTCGACTGGGCCAGACCATACCGCTCCTGGCCAGACTAAGCCCCGTGTGAAAGTTCACAGGCAATTATCCAGACAGAGAACAGGCGACAACGCACTTCAATCGATATCTAAAACGCGTACGCGTGGAAGTAAGAATCTCAATTTGATCAATTGAAGCATTTTTAAGTTCAGGGTTATTAAATCCTTTATATTAAGTTCGCTTGCTTGCTTAGGACCGTGCAAATCTTTCGGTCGTTTTTTAACCCACTTCCCGTGATCCAACCGAGCTGATATTTTGCACACAGACTCGTTGTTCGTGACAATTAATGTTCGTGAAAATTTTTTTTCCAAAATTTTACACTGTTTAGGGAAAACAAATTAAATATTTAATTACCAATTGTTTAATGCTGCCAGACAATCATCTGACCCATAGGTGGCAGCCATCTCAAGCCAGAGGACGAGAGGACTCTAGCCGCCCCGATGCCACGCATATAAAGGATTTATAGTGAAAAACTTTGTTTTTACGGGTTAAATTTTTTTTAAAGTTTTTTTTTTCTGGTTGAAGCAGTCAACGTCTACGTGTTTACAGTTTAAATAAAATGTTGGAAAAATTTAGTAATTCACGTGTATATCGCTCAACGCTATTACTATCACGGGGGTATGATGATTTGGCCTAAAGGGGCATAATTTGGCCTAGGCCATAATATACCCGGCTATAATCTAGCCTAGGCCGTTTTAACCCCGGGTACACTACACCTGTGGGTACACTACACCTGTGTGTATACTACACCTGTGGGTACACTACACCTGTGTGTATACTACACCTGTGTACACTACACCTGTGTGTACACTACACCTGTGTGTACACTACACCTGTGGGTACACTACACCTGTGGGTACACTACACCTGTGTGTATACACCTGTGTGTACACTACACCTGTGTGTACACTACACCTGTGTGTACACTACACCTGTGGGTACACTACACCTGTGGGTACACTACACCTGTGTGTATACTACACCTGTGGGTACACTACACCTGTGTGTATACTACACCTGTGTACACTACACCTGTGTGTACACTACACCTGTGTGTACACTACACCTGTGGGTACACTACACCTGTGGGTACACTACACCTGTGTGTATACACCTGTGGGTACACTACACCTGTGTGTACACTACACCTGTGTGTACACTACACCTGTGTGTACACTACACTTGTGTGTACACTACACCTGTGGGTACACTACACCTGTGGGTACACTACACCTGTGTGTACACTACACCTGTGGGTACACTACACCTGTGGGTACACTACACCTGTGGGTACACTACACCTGTGGGTACACTACACTTGTGTGTACACTACACCTGTGGGTACACCTGTGGGTACACTACACCTGTGTGTACACTACACCTGTGTGTACACTACACCTGTGGGTACACCTGTGTGTACAGTACACCTGTGTGTACACTACACCTGTGTGTACACTACACCTGTGGGTACACTACACCTGTGGGTACACTACACCTGTGTGTACACTACACCTGTGTGTACACTACACCTGTGTACACTACACTTGTGTGTACACTACACCTGTGGGTACACCTGTGTGTACACTACACCTGTGTGTACACTACACCTGTGGGTACACTACACCTGTGGGTACACTACACCTGTGGGTACACTACACCTGTGTGTACACTACACTTGTGTGTACACTACACCTGTGGGTACACCTGTGTGTACACTACACCTGTGTGTACACTACACCTGTGGGTACACTACACCTGTGGGTACACTACACCTGTGGGTACACCTGTGAGTACACTACACCTGTGGGTACACTACACCTGTGTGTACACTACACCTGTGGGTACACCTGTGGGTACACTACACCTGTGTGTACACTACACCTGTGTGTACACTACACCTGTGGGTACACTACACCTGTGGGTACACTACACCTGTGTGTACACTACACCTGTGGGTATACTACGGCCTGTGGGTACACTACACCTGTGGGTATACTCCGGCCTCTTACACCGGGTAAAGTCTCGTAAATGGAATGACCATTGTCAGCCGTGATTGATCTATGGCTGAATGAAAGCCTCCCCAGCTATCGTCATCTCTCAAGATCCCAACACAGGATTCTGTCACGTTGACAAAAGACAAATAGTTCACTGCAGTCACGAAAGCTTTCAATCAAAAGATGCACACATTTATTTAAAAGCAAACGGGCATGTGTGGATACGCATTTCCTGAATCCCTGCATTGTGGTCATCTTGCCTGAGGTCATCTTCACCCCGATGATATTGAGTAAATGTGTCCGCGCCTATTTCCCGTACCTGGCACGGTCTTGGTAAGCCCACGAGCTCTAGCCGCCAGTAGCCAACACGAGTCAACACACACGTCGCTGCAGAGCTTCTTTGAAGAGGGAGAAAGACCCAATGATGACCTCTCCCCCCCCCCTCCCTCCCTCCCCCGTGAAAAAAATTGTCTTCCACGAAGCCGGTGCCTGGTGCCTAAAAGGTTGGGGACCGCTGGGTGCTTCAGAAAGATGGACCCCGATTTGAAATCGAGAAATCTCTGCAACCACCAACCGCCCATTAATAAAACTCTTACCACTTGAAAGGGCATAGAGAGGGAGGGGCATAGAGAGGGAGGGGCGTAGAGAGGGAGGGGCGTAGAGGGAGGGGCTTAGAGGGGGAGGGGCGTAGAGGGGGAGGGGCTTAGAGTATAAAATGATGGCCGCCATTCGCCTCTCCCAGCGCACAAACAGCCCCTGGGCTGTTTTGAAATTGGGTCCATCACTTTAAACACCTGTACACTGTACACTACACTGTACACTACACTGTACACTACACTATTCACTATAAACTACACTACACTATACACTACATTACATTACACTATACACTACATTACACTACACTATACACTACATTACACTATACACTACACTATACATTTCACTATACACTACATTACACTATACTATACACTACACAACGACCACTACCACTTTAGTGTTTTGTTTGAAGCAGCCTGTATGACCAAAGGCAGGGGCTAACAAACACATCATCACCACCATCATCATCATCATCATCGTCACCACCATCACCATCATCACTACCATCATCATCATCACCATCGTCACCACCATCATCATCATCGTCACCATCATCACCATCATCGTCACCACCATCTGCGTCACCATCACCACCACCATCATCACCAACATTATCGTCACCACCACCATCGTCACCACCATCATCATCACCACCACCATCGTCACCACCACCATCATCACCATCATTATCGTCACCACCACCATCGTCACCACCATCATCATCACCATCGTCACCGTCATCATCACCATCGTCACCACCACCATCACCACCACCATCACCACCATCGTCATTATCGTCACCACCATCATCATTATCGTCACCACCACCACCACCATCATTATCGTCACCACCACCATCATTATCGTCACCACCATCACCACCACCATCATTATCGTCACCACCACCATCGTCACCACCATCATCACCATCGTCACCGTCATCATCACCATCGTCACCACCACCATCACCACCATCACCACCACCATCACCACCATCACCACCATCGTCATTATCGTCACCACCACCACCATCATTATCGTCACCATCATCATTATCGTCACCATCATCATTATCGTCACCATCATCATCATCGTCACCATCATCATTATCGTCACCACCACCATCACCACCACCATCATCGTCATTATCGTCACCACCATCATCATTATCGTCACCACCACCACCATCATCATTATCGTCACCATCATCATTATCGTCACCATCATCATTATCGTCACCACCACCATCATCATCATTATCGTCACCATCATCATCATCGTCATTATCGTCACCACCATCATCATTATCGTCACCACCACCACCATCATCATCATCGTCACCATCATCATTATCGTCACCACCACCATCATCATCATTATCGTCACCACCACCACCATCATTATTATCGTCACCATCATCATTATCGTCACCACCATCATCGTCATTATCGTCACCATCATCACCATCGTCATCACACTGGGTGGTGAGACACTGGGTAGTGAGACACTGGGTAGTGAGACACTGCTAGTGAGACATTGGGTGGTGAGACACTGGGTGGTGAGACACTGGGTAGTGAGACACTGCTAGTGAGACACTGGGTAGTGAGACACTGGGTGGTGAGACACTGGGTGGTGAGACACTGGGTGGTGAGACACTGGGTAGTGAGACATTGGGTGGTGAGGGAGACTTGAACGGTTGATGGAGCTGCAGCTCCTCAGTGTAAGACGACTGCGGCACGGCACACCGGACACGCGCCGCTCTCCTAAGACACACACACAGACACACACACACAGTCACACACACAGTCACACACACACAGACACACACACAGTCACACACACACACACAGTCACACACACAGACACACACAGACACACACACACACAGTCACACACACAGACACAGACACACACACAGACACACACACAGTCACACACAGATACACACACACAGTCACACAGACACACACACACAGTCACACACACAGACACACACACAGACACACACACAGTCACCACACACACACAGACACACACACAGTCACACACACACACACACAGTCACACACACAGACACACACACACACAGTCACACACACAGACACAAACACACAGACACACACACAGTCACACACACACAGACACACACACAGTCACACACACACACACACAGTCACACACACAGACACACACAGACACACACACAGACACACACACACAGTCACACACAGTCACACACACACAGACACACACACACACAGTCACACACACACAGTCACACACAGTCACACACACAGTCACACACATAGTCACACACAAACACACACACAGACACACACACAGTCACACACAGTCACACACAGACACACACACACAGACACACACACACACAGTCACACACACAAAGTCACACACACACAGTCACACACACACACAGACACACACAGAGACACACACAGACACACACACAGACACACACACAGTCACACACAGATACACACACACAGTCACACACACACAGACACACACAGACACACACAGTCACACACACACACAGTCACACACACAGTCACACACACACACACAGACACACACAGAGACACACACAGACACACACACACAGACACACACACAGACACACACACACAGACACACACACAGACACACAGAGACAGAGAGAATGACAGAGAGAGACACACAGAGACACACACACACAGTCACACACACACACAGACACACAGAGAGACAGAGAGAGACAGAGACACACAGAGACACACACAGACACACACAGTCACACACAGACACACATACACAGAGACAGAGAGAGACACAGAGACAGGCAGACAGAGAGACAGAGAGAGAGAGACAGAGAGAGACAGAGAGAGAAAGACAGAGAGACAGAAAGAGAGATACACAAATCATCATCATCACCAGCATCAGCATCATCATCAGCACCAGCACGAGCTGGTGGTGATTACTACCTGTAGCCAGGTGCGGATGCAGGCTGCGTGGAAGTGTGCGTGTGTGCAGGGCAACCTGCATATCTCTGCTCCCTCCACAAGCACCTCCAGGCAGATGATGCAGCTGGGGGCAAGAGGGGGGGGGGAATAAGTGTTTGTGTGTAGGTGTTTGTGTGTGTGTGAGTGTGTGTGAGTGTGTGTAGGTGTTTGTGTGTGAGTGAATGTGTGTGAGTGTGTGTAGGTGTTTGTGTGTGAGTGTGTGTGAGGGTGTGTGTGAGTGTGTGTAGGTGTTTGTGTGTGAGTGTGTGTGTGTCGGTGTTTGTGTGTGAGTGTGTGTAGGTGTTTGTGAGTGTGTGTGTGTGTAAGCGAGTGTGTGTAGGTGTTTGTGTGTGAGTGTGTGTGTGAGGGTGTGTGAGTGTGTGTAGGTGTTTGTGTGTGTGAGGGTGTATGTGAGTGTGTGTCGGTGTTTGTGTGTGAGTGTGTGTGTGAGTGTGGGGAGCGGTAGTGTAGCGGTTAGCGCGCTGCGCTATGAACCTGGCGACCCGGGTTCGATTCCCGCTCACGGCTAACACCAGTGACGATTATCTGAACCGGTCCTGGGCCTCCCCTAGGTCGACTCAGCCTTAAATGAGTACCTGGTGCGGTGTGTAAACATCGCCACTGGGGAGACAAAGGCGGTCGGGCGTGGTGCTGGCCACCCACCCCCTCGTGTACCGTTCCGGCCTTCATAGGTGCTACTCGCTAACAGCACTTGCCCCTACAGTCTGTTAAGGCTATATGGGGGATCTTTGTCTTTGTGTGAGTGTGTGTAGGTGTTTGTGTGTGTGAGGGTGTATGTGAGTGTGTGTCGGTGTTTGTGTGTGAGTGTGTGTGAGGGTGTGTGTGAGTGTGTTTAAGTGTTTGTGTGTGAGTGTGTGTAGGTGTATGTGAGTGTGTGTAGGTGTTTGTGTGTGAGTGTATGTGAGGGTGTATGTGAGTGTGTGTAGGTGTTTGTGTGTGAGGGTGTGTGTGAGTGCGTTTAAGTGTTTGTGTGCGTGTGTGTGAGGGTGTATGTGAGTGTGTGTGTGTATGTGAGTGTGTGTATGTGTGTGTAGGTGTTTGTGTGTGAGTGTATGTGAGGGTGTATGTGAGTGTGTTTAAGTGTTTGTGTGCCGGACGGGCAACACTGCCGTGGGCAGTGCTGTGGGGGGAGGGCCAATGCCCATTGGCCTCTCCCCTCATGGCGTCTGTGACCACCACAGTGGCTAGACGGGGGCTCTGGACGGGTGCGAGGGGCTGGTAACCCCTCCACCTTCAATTAATTACCACTAAACCACGACTTGAATATGTAACTAATAAGCTTGTGCCGGAGGCCCCGGGGGGACAGGCGTCTATGACGTCTCCTGGCCAAACCCCAATTGGCGGAGCCAGGAGATTGAATCTTCGCCCTCGGGGATCCTCCAGAAACAACAAAAAGCCACTTCGTGTGGCCACGTGGAATGTTCGAACGCTCACTGCGGAGGAGAGGCTGCCACTCCTTTGTCAGGAGCTGGACCGGTACCGCCTGGATCTCTGTGGCATTCAGGAGGTCCGGTGGACCGGCTCTGGCTCCTGCCACCATGAGGGGTGGACAGTCCTCTACTCGGGGCAGGAGACTGCCAAACAACAGGGAGTGGCTCTTCTTTTGAACAAAAGAATGAAGGGGGTGTGGGAGCGTGGCAGTGAGGTGTGGGAAGCTGTAAGCCCCAGGCTACTTTGGGCTCGCCTTCCCATCAACCAGAGGCGAAGAGTGGTGGTCGTGGTTACTTATGCCCCCACTGAAGACGAAGATCCGTGGAGGGTGCACATGGCCTGGCACAAGCGTCGTGGTGACGTCACCGCCACTTAGTGGCGAATGGCGGTTGTTGTTGTGTGAGTGTGAGGGTGTGTGTGTGAGTGTGTGAGTATGTGAATGTGTGTGTGAGTATGTGAGTATGAGTGAGTGTGAGTATATGAGTGTGTGTGTGTAATTGTGTGTGCATGTGAGTGACTGTGTGAGTATGAGGGTGAGTGTGTGAATGTGTGTGTGAGTATGAGTGAGTGTAAGTATATGAGTGTGTGTGTGTAATTGTGTGTGTATGTGAGTGACTGTGTGAGTATGAGGGTGAGTGTGTGAGTGTGTGAGTATGTGAATGTGTGTGTGAGTATGTGAGTATGAGTGACTGTGTGAGTATGAGGGTGAGTGTGTGAGTGTGTGAGTATGTGAATGTGTGTGTGAGTATGTGAGTATGAGTGACTGTGTGAGTATGAGGGTGAGTGTGTGAGTGTGTGAGTATGTGAATGTGTGTGTGAGTGACTGTGTGAGTATGAGGGTGAGTGTGTGAGTGTGACGATGATGATGATGATGACGATGGAGATGATGATAGTGATGATGACGACGATGATGGTGATGACAATGCGAGTGATGATTACTGTGTTGGCGTCTGGTCGAGGCAGGCCGAGTATCTGTGTGTGGAGAGTCTCCGTGTCTCCTCGACACTGAGCTGGTACACGGGATCTTCCAGCAGAAAATCCTGAAAAAAATCAAAACCATCACCAGCATCACCATCGTCACCATCACCACCATTATCATCGTCATCATCATCGTTACCATCATCATCATCGTCATCATCACCACCATTATCATCGTCATCGTTATCATCACCATCATCATAGTCATCATATTCCTCATCATCACTGCCACTATCATCATCATCACCACCATTATCCTCATCGTCATCATCACCACCATTATCACCATCATCATCATCACCACCATTATCACCACCATTATCATCATCATCATCACCATCGTCATCATCATCACCATCGTGACCATCGTCACCAGCGGTACGTATATGCGTACATATAAAGACAAAGATCCCCCGTGTAGCCTGTAACAGACTGTAGGGGCAAGTGCTGTTCGCGAGTAACAGCGCCTATGAAGGCCGGCACGGCACACGAGGGGGTGGGTGGCCAGCACCACGCCCGGCCGCCTTTGTCTCCCCAGTGCTAGCAATGCTGAGCACACACTGCACCAGGTATATATATTGAGGCTGAGTCGACCTAGGGGAGGCCCAGTACCGATTCAGATAATCGCTGTCACTGATGGTGTTGATGGCTGTGAGCGGGAATCGAACTTGGGACTCACACAACAACCGCCATTCGCCACTAAGTGGCGGTGACGTCACCACGATGCTTGTGCCAGGCTATGTGCACCTTGAGGCCACGTGAAGTGTCGAACGCCCGCTGGCAGGAGGTCACGGGGCAGACCCAGCAGGTGCCACGGGTCGACTGACCGAGATGACCGAGATGACTGGCTGATGCACCACCTGTGCCCCCTACTGTGCCAACTTGCTGTGCTTTAGCCACCCGGCGTTCCGCTCGTTGTTGTGAGCGTCACTCCTCCGCCCTCCGTTGTTGTTGGAGGGCGACTGCCTCCAACTGCCCAGTAGCGTCCTTCACGAGCCTCCTCCACAGAGGCCGATCTTGACACCGCTGGTACCAGTCATCGGCAAGTCCACTCAGCTCCACGTCCTCCTGTACCACATCACTCCATCTCTTCTCTAGCCCGTGCCGCGCCCGTTTAGCCCCCTCGATCCGGCCGAACAAAAGCTGTTTAGGCATGCGGTGGCTGGGCATGCGGGCTACATGACCCAGCCAACGCAGCCTTGCCTGCCGGAGGAGCTCACATCTTTCAAGGATTTGTGAGCTCCTCACACAATCCAGCCTGCAGGTTAAACCCAGGATGGATCGTAGGCAGACCAGCCTAAATGTTTATAACCGGCGAAGATGCTCCATTAGGGGGGTCCACGTTTCGCAAGCGTAGAGAAGGGATGGAATGACTGTGGCCGTGAAAGACCCAAAGCTTCGTGCGGAGCGACAGACCAGGTCGCTTCCACACAGCGTTACGCAACCGATGAAAAGATATTGCCGCTCGACTGATTCGGAGTGAGACCTCTGCTGTTAAACCGGAGCCGGTCATGAGCACACTGCCCAGGTATGGGAAACTCTCCACTCTCTCCACTACTGCCCCATCACCGATTGGGAGTTGTGGGGGTGGAGTGTCCGATGGTACAAAATACCCAGGCAGGTGCTTCGTTTTGGTGGGGCTGATAGTAAGGCCCCATCTCTTAGTGACACACTCCAGTTTTAGCAGCAGCGTCTCAAACTCCCTCCTCTGAGTGAGATGCAACCACCTGGCCATCGGAGTGGCAAAACAACCTCTACCTCCTCGTGGGGCCGGACGGACAACGCTGTCGTGGACAGTGCCGTGGGGGGAGGGCCAATTCCGATTGGCCTTTCCCCGCGGGGCATTTGTAGCCACCACGGCGGCTAAATGGGGGCTCTGGACGGGTGCGAGGGGATGGAAACCCCTCCACCTTCAATACGTCACCACTAAGAACGTCGAAAATATCTCAGTAACAAGCTCGTGCCGGAGGCCCCGGGAAGACAGGCGTCGATGACGTCTCCTGGCCAAACCCCGTTTGACAGACACACACACAGACACACACACACAGATACACACACACAGACACGCACAGACAGACACACACACACACAGACACACACGCACAGACACAGACACACAGACACACACACAGACACACACACAGACACACACACAGACACACACACAGACACACACACACAGACACACACACACACACAGACACACACACAGACACACACACACAGACACACACACAGACACACACACACACACAGACACACATAGACACACACACAGATACACACACACAGACACACACACACAGACACACACACAGACACACACACACAGACACACACACAGACACACGCACACAGAGACACTCACACACACACACAGACACACACACACAGACACACACACGCAATGACACACACAGACACATAAACACACAGACACACACACAGACACACACATGCACACAGAGACACACACAGACACACACATGCACACAGAGACACTCACACACAGACACACACACAGACACACACACACAGACACACACACACAGACACACAGACACACACACACACAGACACACAGACACACACAACAGACACACACACAGACACACACACAGACACACACACACACAGACACACACACACACACAGACACACACACACAGACACACACACAGACACACACACACACACAGACACACACACACAGACACACACACAGACACACACACAGACACACACACAGACACACACACACACACAGACACACATAGACACACACACAGATACACACACACAGACACACACACACACACAGACACACACACACAGACACACACACACACACACAGACACACACACACACAGACACACACACACAGAGACACTCACACACACACACAGACACACACACACAGACACACACACGCAATGACACACACAGACACACAAACACACAGACACACACAGACACACACAGACACACAGAGACACACACACACAGACACACACACACACAGACACACAGACACACACACACAGACACACACAGACACACACAGACACACACATGCACACAGAGACAGTCACACACAGACACACACACAGACACACACACACAGACACAGACACACAGACACACACACAGACACACACACAGACACACACACACAGACACACACAGACACACACAGACACACACACAGGGTGAGGCGGTCTGCACCTCGTAGCTGTGGTGGTGACCACCGCTGCTACTTGGATGAGGCTGTCCCCGCGGGTACAGGCGTAGCACGGACAGCAGTCGCTCCTGTCGAATCGACAACAACCGGTCGTCTTCACGGCACACGGGGGAGGGCGGGGGCCGGACGCAACATCTCCAGTTAGACACGGCGCGGGACCAGACACAGTGTAGTGTGTAGTGTATAGTGTAGTGTATAGTGTAGTGTATAGTGTAGTGTATAGTGTAGTGTATAGTGTAGTGTAGTGTGTAGTGTAGTAGTGTATAGTGTAGTGTATAGTGTAGTAGTGTATAGTGTAGTAGTGTATAGTGTAGTAGTGTATAGTGTAGTGTGTAATGTATAATGTAGTGTATAGTGTAGTAGTGTATAGTGTAGTGTATAGTGTAGTGTAGTGTGTAGTGTATAATGTAGTGTATAGTGTAGTGTAGTGTGTAGTGTATAATGTAGTGTATAGTGTAGTGTAGTGTGTAGTGTATAATGTAGTGTATAGTGTAGTAGTGTATAGTGTAGTGTATAGTGTAGTGTATAGTGTAGTGTGTAGTGTATAATGTAGTGTATAGTGTAGTGTATAGTGTAGTGTATAGTGTAGTGTATAGAGTAGTGTATAGTGTAGTAGTGTATAGTGTAGTGTATAGTGTAGTAGTGTATAGTGTAGTAGTGTATAGTGTAGTAGTGTATAGTGTAGTGTATAGTGTAGTAGTGTATAGTGTAGTAGTGTAGTGTAGATTGTGGGGCGTGACGGTGCTACTCACAAAGGCTGCGGTTGCCAGGCAGCACCTGGGAAGGGGGCAGAAGAGACGTGACGATGAGACAGCAACAGAGACTCACACAGACACTCACACAGAGACTCACACAGACACCGATAGACTCACACAGAGACTCACACAGAGACTCACACAGAGACTCACACAGAGACTCACACAGAGACCCATAGACTCACACAGACACTCACACAGAGACTCACACAGAGACGCATAGACTCACACAGAGACTCACACATAGACTCACACAGAGACTCACACAGAGACTCACACAGACTCACACAGAGAGCCATAGACTCACACAGACACTCACACAGAGACTCACACAGACACTCACACAGAGACCCATAGACTCACACAGAGACTCACACATAGACTCACACAGAGACTCACACAGAGACTCACACAGACTCACACAGAGAGCCATAGACTCACACAGACACTCACACAGAGACTCACACAGACACTCACACAGAGACTCACACAGAGACTCACACAGAGACTCACACAGAGACCCAGAGACTCACACAGAGACTCACACAGAGACTCACACAGAGACTCACACAGAGACTCACACAGAGACTCACACAGAGACTCACACAGAGACCCAGAGACTCACACAGAGACTCACACAGAGACTCACACAGAGACTCACGCAGAGACTCACACAGAGACTCACACAGACTCACACATAGACCCATAGACTCACACAGAGACTCACACAGAGACTCACACAGAGACTCACACAGACACTCACACAGAGACCCATAGACTCACACAAAGACTCACACAGAGACTCACACAGAGACTCACACAGACACTCACACAGACACTCACACAGAGACTCACACAGAGACTCACACAGAGACCCATAGACTCACACAGAGACTCACACAGAGACCCATAGACTCACACAGAGACTCACACATAGACTCACACAGAGACTCACACAGACACTCACACAGAGACCCATAGACTCACACAGACACTCACACAGAGACTCACACAGAGACTCACACAGACACTCACACAGAGACCCATAGACTCACACAGACACTCACACAGAGACTCACACAGAGACTCACACAGACACTCACACAGAGACTCACACAGAGACTCACACAGAGACTCACACAGACACCCATAGACTCACACAGAGACTTACACAGAGACTCACACAGAGACCCATAGACTCACACAGACACCCATAGACTCACACAGAGACTCATAGACTCACATAGAGATTCACACAGAGACCCATAAACACACACTGAGACCCATAGACTTACACAGACACACTCATAGACTCACACAGAGACCCATAGACTCACACAGAGACCCATAGACTCACACAGACACTCATATACACACACTGAGACCCATAGACTTACACAGACACAGACACTCATAGACTCACACAGAGACCCAGAGACCCACACAGAGACCCAGAGACTCCGAGACCCATACACACTCACACACAAACATCTACACACTCACACACACATAGGCACAAACATCTACACACCTACAACTCACACACCTACACACACCCACCCGCGTGTGTGCGTGCGTATACACACACAAAGACAAAGAACCCCCGTATAGCCTTAACAGACTGTAGGGGCAAGTGCTGTTAGCGAGCACTTATGAAGGCCGGAACGGTACACGAGGGGGTGGGTGGCCAGCACCACGCCCGACCGCCTTTGTCTCCCCAGTGGCGATGTTTACTACACACCGCACCAGGTACTCGTTTGAGGCCGAGTCGACCTAGGGGAGGCCCAGGACCAGTTCAGATAATCGTCACTGGTGTTGGCCGTGAGCGGGAATCGAATGCGGGTTTACAGGTTCATAGCGCAGCGCGCTAACCACTACACCACCGCTCCCCACACACACGCACACACATAGACACTCACACACAGACACTCACACATACAATCACACAAACACACCTACACACTCACACACCTACACACACACCCGCGTGTGTGTGTACACACACACATAGACACTCACACCTACACACACACACACAAACACACCTACACACTCACACACACACACACCCGCGTGTGTGAGTGTGTACACTCACACACAGACACTCACACACACAATCACACAAACACACCTACACACTCACAAACCTATACACACACCCGCGTGTGTGTGTACACACACACATAGACACTCAGACACAGACACTCACACATACAATCACACAAACACACCTACACACTCACACACCTACACACATACACGCGTGTGTGAGTGTGTACACACACACACAGACACTCACACACAGACACTCACACATACAATCACACAAACACACCTACACACTCACACACACACACCCGCGCGTGTGAGTGTGTACACACACACCTACACACACACATACCTACACACTCACACCTACACACACACACCACACACACCTACACACACCCCTACACACACACACCTACACACACACCCGCGTGTGTGAGTGCGTGCATCCTGACCCTCACCTCTTCCTCCTCCCCCTCCTCTTCCTCCTCCTCCTCCTCCATTTTCCCACCAACAGCAGCACCATCACCACAACCATCACAACCACCATCACCACCACCATCACCACCACCATCACCACCATCACAACCACCACCACCATCATCACCAACCACCTCTACCATCACCACCAGCCCCACCACTACCACCAGAACCATCACGACTACCACCTTCACCACCACCAGCAGCATCACCACCACCACTTCCACCACCACTTCCACCACCACCATCACCACCACTACCACCAAAACCACCACCACTTCCACCACCACCATCACCACCACCATCACCACCACCATCACCACCACCATCACCACCACCATCACAACCACCATCACCACCACCATCATCACCAACCACCTCTACCATCACCACCAGCACCACCACTACCACCAGAACCATCACGACTACCATCACCACCACCACCAGCAGCATCACCACCACCACTACCACCACCACCACCATCACCACCACCAGCAGCATCACCACCACCACTACCACCACCACTTCCACCACCACCATCACCACCACTACCACCAGAACCACCACGACTACCATCATCACCACCATTATCACCACTACCACCATCATCACCACCATCATCATCACCACTACCACCATCATCACCACTACCACCATCATCACCACCATCATCACCACTACCACCATAATCAGCACTACCACCATCATCACCACCATCATCACCACTACCACAATCATCACCACCATCATCATCACCACTACCACCATCATCACCACTACCACCATCATCACCACTACCACCATCATAACCACCATCATCACCACTACCACAATCATCACCACCACTACCACCACTACCACCATCATCACCACCATCATCACCATCATCATCACCATTATCACCATAATCACCATCAACATCACCATCATCACCACCACTACCACCACTACCACCATCATCACCATTATCACCATCATCACCATCATCATCACCATTATCACCATCATCACCACCACTACCACCATCATCACCATCATCATCATCACCACCATCATCACCATTATCACCATCATCACCATCATCACCATTATCATCACCATCATCACCACCACTACCACCACTACCATCATCATCATCATCACCACATCATCATCATCACCATCATCACCATCATCATCACCATTATCACCATCATCACCACCATCATCAGCATCATCACCACCATCATCACCATTATCACCATCATCACCATCATCACCATCATCACCACCACTACCACCACTACCACCACTACCACCATCATCACCACCATCATCATCATCACCATCATCACCATCATCATCACCATTATCACCATCATCACCACCATCACCACCACTACCACCACCATCACCACCATCACCACCATCACCATCACCACCATCACCACCACCACCATCACCAGCTCCTCTTCCACGTGCACACGTCTCGGCCTGCCCCCCTGCCCAGCGGCGACACTCGCTCTGCATCTGTGGGAGGCAGAGAGACAAGGTGCCCAGCGCTCCTCCATGTCACCACCAACATCATCGTCATCATTATCACTACCACCATCATCACTACCACCATCATCACTACCATCATCACCACCAACATCAACATCATCATCATCATCACCACCACCATCATCGTCATCATCACCACCATCGCCATCGCCACCACCAACATCATCACTACCATCACCATCGCCACCACCAACATCATCACCACCATCGCCACCACCACCATCGCCACCATCATCACTACCATCGCCATCGCCACCACCAACATTATCACTACCATCGCCACCACCATCATCATCACTACCATCACAATCGCCACCACCAACATCATCACCACCATCGCCACCACCACCATCGCCACCATCATCACTACCATCGCCATCGCCACCACCAACATTATCACTACCATCGCCACCACCATCATCATCACTACCATCGCCACCACCATTGCCACCACCAACATCACCATCACCATCGCCACCACCAACATCATCACTACCATCACCACCACCAACATCATCACCACCATCGCCACCACTAACATCATCACCACCATCACCACCACTAACATCATCACCACCATCACCACCACCAACATCATCACTACCATCACCACCACCATCACCACCACCAACACCATCGCCACCACCAACATCATCACCACCATCGCCACCACTAACATCATCACCACCATCACCACCACCAACATCATCACCACCATCACCACCACTAACATCATCACTACCATCACCACAATCGCCACCACCAACATCATCACTACCACCGCCACCACCAACATCATCACTACCACCGCCACCACCAACATCATCACTACCACCGCCACCACCAACATCATCACTACCATCGCCACCACCATCGCCACCACCCCGACCACCACCACAGTGGTGGTGGGTCACACACACCCCCACACAGACACCCCCACACACATCAGGGTCACACACACACCCACACAGACACCCACACAGTCACACACACACAGACACCCACCCACACAGACACAACAACAACAACAACAACCGCCATTCGCCACTAAGTGGCGGTGACGTCACCACGATGCTTGTGCCAGGCCAAGTGCACCTTGAGGCCACGTGAAGTGTCGAACGCCCGCTGGCAGGAGGTCACAAGGCAGACCCGGGTGCCACGGGTCGACTGACCGAGATGACCGAGATGACTGGCTGATGCACCACCTGTGCCCCCTACTGTACCAACTTGCTGTGCTTTAGCCACCCGGCGCTCCGCTCGTTGTTGTGAGCGTCGCTCCTCCGCCCTCCGTTGTTGTTGGAGGGCGACTGCCTCCAACTGCCCAGTAGCGTCCTTCACGAGCCTCCTCCACTGAGGCTGATCTTGACACCGCTGGTACCAGTCATCGGCAAGTCCACTCAGCTCCACGTCCTCCTGTACCACATCACTCCATCTCTTCTCTAGCCCGTGCCGCGCCCGTCCAGCCTCCTCGATCCAGCCGAACAAAAGCTGTTTAGGCATGCGGTGGCTGGGAATGCGGGCTACATGACCCAGCCAACGCAGCCTTGCCTGCCGGAGGAGCTCACTGATGGGACTTTGCCCAGATCTTTCAAGGATTTGTGAGCTCCTCACACAATCCAGCCTGGTTAAACCCAGGATGGATCGTAGGCAGGCCAGCCTAAATGTTTCCAACCGGCGAAGATGCTCCACCAGGGGGGTCCACGTCTCGCAAGCGTAGAGAAGGGAGGGAATGACCGTGGCCGAGAAGACCTGAAGCTTCGTGCGGAGCAACAGACCAGGTAGCTTCCACACAGCGTTACGCAACCGATGAAAAGATATTGCCGCTCGACTGATTCGGAGTGAGACCTCTGCTGTTAAACTGGAGCCGGTCATAAGCACACTGCCCAGGTATGGGAAGCTCTCCACTCTCTCCACAACTGCCCCATCACCAATTGGGAGTTGTGGGGGTGGAGTGTCCGATGGTACAAAATACCCAGGCAGGTGCTTAGTTTTGGTGGGGCTGATGGTAAGGCCCCACCTCTTAGTGGCACGCTCCAGTCTCAGCAGCAGCGTCTCCAACTCCTCTTCTGAATGAGCAGCTATTACCAAATTATCGGCATAAATAACGTGGTTGACCAATAGGGAGCCATCCCTTGATCGCACCCGGGCGTCGATCAGCCTCCCATTATATCTGTACCAAATGGAAATTCCCCCGGTACAGCTATTGAAGGCTTCACGAACTACGTGGTCAAAATAGATGTTAAATAATGTGGGAGCCAGAGGACATCCCTGTCGCACCCCAAGGTGTACAGGGAAAGGCTCCGACTCAGACACACCCACCCACACAGTCACACACACACAGAGACCCACCCACACAGACACACACACCCACACAGTCACACACACACACAGACACCCACCCACACTCACACACCCACACAGTCACACACACACAGACACCCACCCACACAGACACCCACACACCCAGTCACACACACACAGGCTCACACACACACAGTCACACACACATCCGCACAGTCACACACACACAGTCACACCCACACAGACACCCACACACACACAGTCACACACACACAGGCTCACACACGCAGGGTCACACACGCAGGGTCACACACACCCGTACACCTGTGGGCACGCTGCAGGCTCACACACACACAGGGTCACACACACACACAGGGTCACACACACACAGGGTCACACACACACACAGGGTCACACACACACACAGGGTCACACACACACACCCGTACACCTGTGGGCACGCTGCAGGCTCACACAAACACAGGGTCACACACATACAGGGTCACACACACACAGGGTCACACACACACACAGTCACACACACACAGTCACACACACAGGCTCACACACACAGTCACACACACACAGGGTGACACACACACAGTCACACACACACAGGGTGACACACACACAGTCACACACACACACACAGTCACACACACAGTCACACACACACAGTCACACACACAGGCTCACACACACAGTCACACACACACACAGGGTGAAACACACACAGTCACACACACACAGGGTGACACACACACAGTCACACACACACACAGTCACACACACAGTCACACACACACAGTCACACACACAGGCTCACACACACAGTCACACACACACACAGGGTGAAACACACACAGTCACACACACACACAGGGTGACACACACACAGTCACACACACACAGTCACACACACACACAGGGTGACACACACACACACCTGTGTGCACGCTGCAGGCTCACACACACACACAAGGTGACACACACAACAACAACAACCGCCATTTGCCACTAAGTGGCGGTGACGTCACCACGATGCTTGTGCCAGGCCAAGTGCACCTTGAGGCCACGTGAAGTGTCGAACGCCCGCTGGCAGGAGGTCACGGGGCAGACCCAGGTGCCACGGGTCGACTGACCGAGATGACCGAGATGACTGGCTGATGCACCACCTGTGCCCCCTACTGTACCAACTTGCTGTGCTTTAGCCACCCGGCGCTCCGCTCGTTGTTGTGAGCATCGCTCCTCCGCCCTCCGTTGTTGTTGGAGGGCGACTGCCTCCAACTGCCCAGTAGCGTCCTTCACGAGCCTCCTCCACTGAGGCCGATCTTGACACCGCTGGTACCAGTCATCGGCAAGTCCACTCAGCTCCACGTCCTCCCGTACCACATCACTCCATCTCTTCTCCAGCCCGTGCCGCGCCCGTCTAGCCCCCTCGATCCGGCCGAACAAAAGCTGTTTAGGCATGCGGTGGCTGGGCATGCGGGCTACATGACCCAGCCAACGCAGCCTTGCCTGCCGGAGGAGCTCACTGATGGGACTTTGCCCAGATCTTTCAAGGATTTGTGAGCTCCTCACACAATCCAGCCTGGTTAAACCCAGGATGGATCGTAGGCAGGCCAGCCTAAATGTTTCCAACCGGCGAAGATGCTCCACCAGGGGGGTCCACGTCTCGCAAGCGTAGAGAAGGGAGGGAATGACCGTGGCCGAGAAGACCTGAAGCTTCGTGCGGAGCGACAGACCAGGTAGCTTCCACACAGCGTTACGCAACCGATGAAAAGATATTGCCGCTCGACTGATTCGGAGTGAGACCTCTGCTGATAAACTGGAGCCGGTCAAAAGCACACTGCCCAGGTATGGGAAACTCTCCACTCTCTCCACAACTGCCCCATCACCAATTGGGAGTTGTGGGGGTGGAGTGTCCGATGGTACAAAATACCCAGGCAGGTGCTTAGTTTTGGTGGGGCTGATGGTAAGGCCCCACCTCTTAGTGGCACGCTCCAGTCTTAGCAGCAGCGTCTCCAACTCCTCTTCTGAATGAGCAGCTATTACCAAATCATCGGCATACATAACGTGGTTGACCAATAGGGAGCCATCCCTTGATCGCACCCGGGCATCGATCAGCCTCCCATTATATCTGTACCAAATGGAAATTCCCCCGGTACAGCTATTGAAGGCTTCACGAACTACGCGGTCAAAATAAATGTTAAATAATGTGGGAGCCAGAGGACATCCCTGTCGCACCCCAAGGTGTACAGGGAAAGGCTCTGACTCCCGGCCACGTAGTTTTACCCGGGCCCGCTCACCATCATGAAGGTCCTTAATGATCGTGAGCAGAGGGTCAGGGACTCCGAAAGCACGAAGAACAACCCAGAGCCCAGTCCTACTGATGGTATCATAGGCCTTGACCAGGTCAATAAAGCAGAGATGTAGGTCTTTTTGGAATTCCCTACACCTCTGCTGTAGCAGACGGACAGAAAATATGGCATCTGTGCAGGACCGCCCTTTCCTGAAACCGCATTGGGGCTCCGCAAGCCTCTCCTCAGCGTGCCTAGCAAGGCGATGTTGAATAATCCTTGCCAGGACCTTACCCGGCACACTGAGGAGTGAGATGCCCCTGTAGTTGTTACAGTCGGTACGGTCCCCCTTCTTAAAGAGGGGGACCACCAGGGCATCCTTCCAGTCCTGCGGAACCCGTCCAGTGGTCCAGACTGTTGTTATGATGTCATATAGGGCAGTCTGTGCACAAACGCCACACTCCCTCAGCATTTCGCTTGGGAGATCATCTCTGCCCGGTGCCTTCCCTGGTCTCAGACTCCGGATCGCCCTCAGTACTTCCTCAACAGCTGGCACCTCAGCCAGCCACTCACAGGGGGTGACCTCTTCCAATATTTGAGGCACCGCAGCCTCAGCAGGGTTATCACCACTTTGTGCCATGATGTTTTCCTGGCTGAGAGAATTTCCCTCCCCCAGGACCTCACAGAAATGCTCAGCAAATCTGAAAACCTGTTCCTGGGGGTCGGAGATTGGATCACCGTTTTTTTCTCTAATGATGGTAATAGGTGTGGCGCTGCAGGTTACTTTTTTGATGGAGTTAAATAGTGATTTGTGATCACGGGCCACTGAGGCAGACTCCATCTCCTCAGCAACCCGCGACCACCACCCATCCTTACAGCGCCTTACGGCTCTCCGAACTTCCGAGCGAAGGCTGCGGTAAACCTCCTCATTCTCTGACGTGGGATGCTGTAGGCGATGAGAGTGGGCCTGTCGCTTTTTCTCAATTAACCTGAACACCTCCTCTGTCAGCCAGGGTTTCTGGGGAGGTCTGGACCGCGTACCCAAAGCAGCCATTGCAGCTGCATGAGTCACAGTCCTAAACCTCGCCCATTTCCCCTCGACATCAGGTGGAGTGGGGGACGATGCCAACCCCAGCTGCAAGCGATGATGAAATTCTCGCTTGCAACTTTCATCAGCTAACTGAGACCAGGCCACTTTTGGTTGGAATGGGATCCTGGGTGTACACCCACCACCGGAGTGGAAGAAAGGCAGGCACATCTTACAGATGACTAGTCGATGGTCAGAGGACAGATCAGCTCCACGGTAGGTCCTGGTGTCAAGGACATGGGCTCGCATCCGCTGGTCCGTCACTATGTAGTCCAGCAGATGTTCTTGCTTGGACCCGGCATGTATCCATGATGTTGTGTGGATGCGCCGATGCTGGAAGAGCGTGTTGGTAATTACAAGCCCATGGGCTGCACAAAAATCTAGCAGCCTCCTACCGTTATTATTGAGCTGATCTGGCCCATGTCTTCCAATCACTCCAGACCAGGTGCCAGCATCATGACCAACTCGGGCATTGAAGTCACCCAACAAGATGACTCTGTCCCGAGTGGCCACTTTAGCCAGCACCTGTGACAGGAGGTCATAGAAAGAGTCTGACTCATCGGCTTTGCCTGCATCCCTCCACGGATGTTCGTCTTCGGTGGGGGCATAATTAACCACGACCACCACTCCTCGCCTCTGGTTGATGGGAAGGTGAGCCCAAAGTATCCTGGGGCTTACAGCTTCCCACATCACACACACACACACAGTCACACACACACACAGGGTGACACACACAGTCACACACACACAGTCACACACACAGTCACACACACACACACAGGGTGACATACACACAGGGTGACACACACAGTCACACACACACACACACAGTCACACACACACACAGTCACACACACACAGTCACACACACAGTCACACACACACACAGGGTGACACACACACAGGGTCACACACACACACAGTCACACACACACACACAGCTGTGTGCACGCTGCAGACTCACCGTGTTCTGTGTCTTCATCCTCTTACTGCTGCCAGAGACGGAGCTGTGGGTAACCACGTGACACAGTGACACCCACCCACAGTGACACAGTGACACTCACCCACAGTGACACAGTGACATCCACCCACAGTGACACAGTGACACTCACCCACAGTGACACTCACAGTGACACCCACCCACAGTGACATTCACCCACAGTGACACTCACTCCCCTAGGTCGACTCAGCCTCAAATGAGTACCTGGTGCGGTGTGTAAACATCGCCACTGGGGACACAAAGGCGGCCGGGCGTGGTGCTGGCCACCCACCCCCTCGTGTGCCGTGCCGTCCTTCATAGGTGCTCGCTAACAGCACCTGCCCCTACAGTCTGTTAAGGCTATACGGGGGATCTTTGTCTTTTTTTCGTGTACATTTTTACATAAAACTTTGGTGACTGCAGAAATTCATAAACTTTTTATATCTATGTGACTTTACCGAAAGAACCAAAGAATGTGTAAGTGTGTAAGAATGTAAGTGTGTGTAAGTGTGCAAGTGTGTGTAAGTGTGTGTAAGTGTGTGTGTGTAAGTGTGTGTAAGTGTGTGTAAGTGTGTGTGTGTAAGTGTGTAGGTGTGTGTAAGTGTGTGTAAGTGTGTGTAAGTAAGTGTGTGTAAGTGTGTGTAAGTGTGTGTGTGTAAGTGTGTGTGTGTAAGTGTGTGTAAGTGTGTGTAAGTGTGTGTGTGTGTGTGTAAGTGTGTGTAATTGTGTGTAAGTGTGTGTGTGTAAGTGTGTGTAAGTGTGTGTGTGTAAGTGTGTAGGTGTGTGTAAGTGTGTGTAAGTGTGTGTAAGTGTGTGTGTGTAAGTGTGTAGGTGTGTGTAAGTGTGTGTAAGTGTGTGTAAGTGTGTGTAAGTGTGTGTAAGTGTGTAAGTGTGTGTAAGTGTGTATATGTAAGTGTGTGTATGTGTAAGTGTGTATGTGTAAGTGTGTGTACGTGTGTGTAAGTGTGTAAGTGTGTGTAAGTGTGTATGTGTACGTGTGTGTGTGTAAGTTTAAGTGTGTGTAAGTGTGTGTGTGTAAGTGTGTATGTGTACGTGTGTGTGTGTAAGTGTGTGTGTAAGTGTGTGTGTGTGTAAGTGTGTGTAAGTGTGTGTAAGTGTCTAAGTGTGTAAGTGTGTGTAAGTGTGTGTGTGTAAGTGTGTGTGTGTGTAAGTGTGTGTGTGTGTAAGTGTGTGTAAGTGTGTGTGTGTGTAAGTGTGTGTGTGTAAGTGTGTGTAAGTGTGTGTAAGTGTGTGTGTGTAAGTGTGTGTAAGTGTGTGTGTGTAAGTGTGTAAGTGTGTGTGTGTAAGTGTGTGTGTGTAAGTGTGTGTGTGTAAGTATGTGTAAGTGTGTGTGTGTAAGTGTGTGTAAGTGTGTAAGTGTGTGTGTGTAAGTGTGTAAGTGTGTGTGTGTAAAGTGTGTGTGTGTAAGTGTGTGTGTGTAAGTGTGTGTGTGTAAGTGTGTAAGTGTGTGTGTGTAAGTGTGTGTGTGTAAGTGTGTGTGTGTAAGTGTGTAAGTGTGTGTGTGTAAGTGTGTAAGTGTGTGTGTGTAAGTGTCTAAGTGTGTGTGTATGTAAGTGTCTAAGTGTGTGTGTATGTAAGTGTGAGTGTGTAAGTGTGTGTGTGTAAGTGTGTGTGTGTAAGTGTGTGTAAGTGTGTGTGTATGTAAGTGTGAGTGTGTAAGTGTGTGAGTGTGTGAGTGTCTAAGTGTGTGTGTAAGTGTGAGTGTGTAAGTGTGTGTGTAAGTGTGTGTAAGTGTCTAAGTGTGTGTGTATGTAAGTGTGAGTGTGTGTGTAAGTGTGTGTAAGTGTCTAAGTGTGTGTGTATGTAAGTGTGAGTGTGTGTGTAAGTGTGTGTAAGTGTCTAAGTGTGTGTGTATGTAAGTGTGAGTGTGTGTGTAAGTGTCTAAGTGTGTGTGTATGTAAGTGTGAGTGTGTATGTAAGTGTGAGTGTGTGGGTAAGTGTGTGTAAGTGTATGTAAGTGTGTGTGTGTGTAAGTGTGTAAGTGTGTGAGTGTGTGAGTGTATGCGTGTACCTCTGGTGTTGCCGTTTGCGCGTCGGCTCCGGCATTGTGGGGATGGAGCTTTCAGAGCCCTCCCTCAATCCAGCACCACCACCGCCACCACCACCACCACCACCGCCACCACCACCGTCGTCACCACCACCACCACCGTGGCCACCGTCACGGCACTCACCACCATCGCCACCGCCGTGGCACTCAACACCACCACCACCGTCGTCACCACCACCATCGTCGTCGTCATCACCAATCCAGTTGACGTGGCCGAAAGTGACGCCGTCAAAGTCGCCGACGATGTCGCTGAAGGCGACGCCCTCCGAGTCGCTGCAGTCGGCGCCGTCGCAATCGCCGATTGCCGTCAACGTTGCCGAACATCAGGCGAACAAAGTCGCCGAAGTCGGCGAAGTTGGCCGCGGTGAGGCCCGCGGCTCGGCTAGACGCAGCAGGGCGGTGGCCGCAGGAGCCCAGTCCGTCACCGTCCATCCTGCAAGCTGCACACGCCGCGAACACCGTCACCACCACCACCACCACCATCATCATCACCATCATCACACCGTCACCACCACCACCATCACCACCACCACCATCACCACCACCACCATCATCACCACCAGTCCGTCACCGCTGCCCTCGCCAGTCCATCCTGCAAGCTGCACACACCGTGAACACCGTCACCACCATCACCACCACCATCATCATCACCACCATCACCACCACCACCATCATCACCACCACCATCATCACCACCACCATCACTACTAACACCATCACCACCATCATCACCACCACCACCACCACCATCACCACCATCACCACCACCATCACCACCATCATCACCACCCGCCACCACCACCACCATCATCACCACCGCCACCACCACCACCATCATCACCACCACCACCATCACCACCACCACCACCATCACCACCACCACCACCACCACCATCACCACCACCACCACCATCACCACCATCACCACCACCACCATCATCACCACCACCACCACCATCAACACCACCAACCACCATCACCACCACCACCACATCACCACCATCACCACCACCACCATCACACCACCACCACCACCACCATCACCATCACCACCACCATCACCACCACCATCACCACCATCAGCACCACCATCACCACCATCATCACCACCACCATCAATCACCACCACCACCACCATCACCACCACCACCATCACCACCACCACCATCACCACCATCATCACCACCACCATCACCACCACCACCACCACCATCACCACCACCACCACCACCATCACCACCACCACCACCATCACCACCACCACCATCACCACCATCATCACCACCGCCACCACCACCACCATCATCACACCAGCCACCACCACCACCATCATCACCACCACCACCATCACCACCACCACCACCATCACCACCACCACCACCATCACACCACCACCATCACCACCACCACCATCACCACCACCACCATCATCACCACACACCACCATCACCACCAACCATTCACCACCACCACCCCACCACCATCATCACCACCACCACCATCACCACCACCACCATCACCACCACCACCATCACCATCACCACCACCATCACCACCACCATCAACCACCATCATCACCACCACCATCACCACCATCACCACCACCACCATCACCACCACCACCACCACCACCATCACCACCACCACCATCAACCACCACCACCATCACCACCACCACCACCACCATCACCACCACCACCACCATCACCACCACCACCATCACCACCACCACCACCCCCATCACCACCACCACCACCACCATCAACCACCACCACCCACCATCACCACCACCACCACCATCAACCACCACCACCATCACCCACCACCACCACCATCACCACCACCATCCACCACCATCACCACACCACCATCACCACCATCACCACCACCATCACCACACCACCATCACCACCACCACCATCACCACCATCACCACCACCACCACCATCACACCACCACCACCATCACCACCATCACCACCACCACCATCACCACCACCACCATCACCACCACCCATCACCACCACCTCCACCACCACCATCCACCACCACCACCACCATCACCACCACCACCATCACCACCACCACCATCACCACCACCATCACCACCACCACCATCACCACCACCATCACCACCACCACCACCATCCACCACCACCACCACCATCACCACCACCACCATCACACCACCACCACCACCATCACCACCATCACCACCACCACCATCACAACCACCACCACCATCACCACCACCACAATCACCACCACCACCATCACCCACCATCACCACCACCACCACCATCACCACCACCACCACCATCACCCACCATCACCACCACCACCACCATCACCACCACCACCATCACCACCACCCACCACAATCACCACCACCATCACCACCACCATCACCACCACCATCACCACCACCATCACCACCACCATCACACCCCACCACCACACCACCACATCACCACCACCACCACCACCATCACCACCACCACCACCACCACCACCACCATCACCATACCACCACCACTCACCACCATCACCATCCACCACCATCCCACCCATCACCACCACCACCACACACCATCACCACCACCACCACCACCACCACCACCAATCACCACCACCATCACCACCACCACCACCATCACCACCATCCACCACCATCACCACCACCACCACCATCACCACATCACCACATCACCACCACCACACCACCACCATCATCCACCCACCATCACCACCACCATCACCACCACCACCACATCACCACCACCACCATCAGCCACCACCATCACCACTCACCCAATCAACACCAAACACACCACCACCATCACCACCACCACCAACATGCACCACCACCATCACCACCACCACCACCATCACCACCACCACCACCATCACCACCACCACACACCATCATCACCACCACCATCACCACACCATCACCACCACCACCACCACCACCACCACCACCACCACCATCACCACCACACCATCACCCACCACCAAACCATCACCATCACCACATCACCACCACCACCATCACACCATCACCAACATCACACCATCACCACCAACCATCATCACCATCACCACCACCACCACCATCACCACCACCACCACCACCATCACCACCATCACCACCACCACCATCACCACCACCATCACCACCACCACCATCACCACCACCATCACCACCACCATCATCATCACCACCATCACCACCATCATCACCACCACCACCATCACCACCACCATCACCACCATCACCATCACCACCACCACCACCATCACCACCACCATCACCACCACCATCACCCACCATCACCACCATCATCATCACCATCACCACCCCCACCACCATCACCACCACACACTGTTGGCGGTGACGTCACCACACACCCGCCATTTTGTCTACACTACAACAGTGTTGCTGAATGTCTACCTCTTACAACAACAACCACTACACGAGTTGTTGTTGTTGTGATACTCACAGGGTAGTAGCAGTAGCAGCAGTGATATACAAGTAGTTGTTGTTGTTGTGGTGGTAGTTGTTGATGGGAGATTGTCAGAGCGCCTCTCGTCACCACGGTGACGTCACGCGCTGATGCCCCGCCCCCTTCAGGCGCGAGCCGCTTCTCTGATTGGCTGCCGGCGTTGCCGCGTCACCCCGCAGCCCTCTTCTCATTGGTGGATTGAAAACTCATCACGGAAGACGTCTTCCCGTTACAGAAGATGTCTTCCTCTTCCAGAAGATGTCTTCCCGTTACAGAAGATGCCTTCCCGTTACAGCAGGCGCCGTGGGTTGACTGCTGTGCCAGGCTAGGTGCAGGTCACGGGACAGACCCTGCAGGTGCCATGGGTTGACTGCTGTGCTAAGCTAGGTGCATGGGTCTGTGTGGTGGGTCTATGGATCTCTGTGTAGTGAGTCTATGGGTCTCTGTGTGAGTATATGGGATTCTGTATGATGAGTCTATGGGTCTCTGTGTGGTGAGTCTATGGATCTCTGTGTGGTGAGTCTATGGATCTCTGTCATGAGTCTATGGGTCTGTGTGAAGTCTTGGGTCTCTGTGAGTATATGGGATTCTGTATGAGTCTATGGGTCTCTGTGTGAGCATATGTGACTCTGTATGATGAGTCTATGAGTCTCTGTGGTGATCCTATGCATTTCTGTGATGAGTCTATGGGTCTGTGTGGTGAGTCTGTGGTCTCTGTGTGGTGAGTCTGTGGGTTTCTGTGTGGTGAGTCTATGGGTCTCTGTGTAGTGAGTCTATGGGTCTCTGTATGATGAGTCTGTGGGTCTCTGTGTGGTGAGTCTATGAATCTGTGTGATGAGTCTATGGGTCTCTGTGTGATGAGTCTGTGGGCCTCTGTGTGATGAGTCTGTGGGTCTCTGTGTGGTATGTGGGTCTCTGTGTGATGAGTCTGTGGGTCTCTGTGTGGTGAGTCTGTGAGTCTCTGTGTGGTGAGTCTGTGGGTCTCTGTGTGGTGATGTCTGTGGGTCTCTGTGTGATGAGTTTGTGGGTCTGTGTGGTGAGTCTGTGAGTCTCTGTGTGGTGAGTCTGTGGGTCTCTGTGTGGTGAGTCTGTGGGTCTCTGTGTGATGAGTTGTGGGTCTGTGTGGTGAGTGTGTGGGTCTCTGTGTGATGAGTCTGTGGGTCTCTGTGTGATGAGTCTGTGGGTCTGTGTGATGAGTCTGTGGGTGTCTGTGTGGTGAGTCTATGGGTCTCTGTGTGGTGAGTCTATGAGTCTCTGTGTGGTGAGTCTGTGGGTCTCTGTGTGGTGAGTCTGTGGGTCTTTGTGTGATGAGTCTGTGGGTCTCTGTGTGGTGAGTCTGTGGGTCTCTGTGTGGTGAGTCTGTGGGTCTCTGTGTGATGAGTCTATGGGTCTCTGTGTGGTGAGTCTGTGGGTCTGTGTGATGAGTCTGTGGGTCTCTGTGTGATGAGTCTATGGGTCTCTGTGTGATGAGTCTGTGGGTCTCTGTGTGGTGAGTCTGTGGGTCTCTGTGTGGTGAGTCTGTGGGTCTCTGTGTGATGAGTCTATGGGTCTCTGTGTGGTGAGTCTATGAGTCTCTGTGTGGTGAGTCTGTGGGTCTCTGTGTGGTGAGTCTGTGGGTCTTTGTGTGATGAGTCTGTGGGTCTCTGTGTGATGAGTCTATGGGTCTCTGTGTGGTGAGTCTGTGTGATGAGTCTGTGGGTCTCTGTGTGGTGAGTCTGTGGGTCTCTGTGTGGTGAGTCTGTGGGTCTCTGTGTGGTGAGTCTGTGGGTCTCTGTGTGGTGAGTCTGTGGGTCTTGAACGGATTGTTTTCTCGCTTACCCCTTATGACGTTTCAAAGGTTGTGATTCTCCCAAGATGGCGCTTCACTTCTGCCGGATTTTGAGAGCGGACAGCGCTTGGTCCGAGTTCTTGTTTGCATTCAATAAAAGTCCACAAAGTGGTCGGGAAAACTACGGCGGAGTATCTCTTCGTGTTCAGCGTTGCGTGGCGTTTTTT
Source organism: Lethenteron reissneri (assembly GCF_015708825.2). NCBI lineage: Eukaryota > Metazoa > Chordata > Hyperoartia > Petromyzontiformes > Petromyzontidae > Lethenteron > Lethenteron reissneri. The sequence goes on along the minus strand of NW_026891181.1, from coordinate 185,490 downwards.
TTACGTTTGAAATGAAGGTTTAGTGCGTGGTGTCCCGTCATGGCACCTTCTTGTCGGTGTCAAAGTGTACATCAGCCGCACCTAGTTTACACAACAAAGGCTCATTCCTAACAGCGTGGTGCTTCAGCCGCACCGAACCTCACAACAATAATATTCAGGGCCTACCTTGGCTCCTCCCACCCTCAACCAGTATATATACAAGGACTGTGTTCTTGGAATTTCTCTCACTTGATACAGCTGTCGTGCTGTGACGGTTCCACCTGAAGACGGAAGCGATTTTAATTTTATTTTACCAATTTAAATTTTTTACCTACCTGGTGACTTTACCGAAAAAACCTAAGAATCTGTAACGACGGCTTGGCGCACTTCTCTTGAGACGGCACTTCACTGCAGACGCGGCGACTTGGCATCGGGCGGAGATCTCCCCCTCGTACGGCAGCACGTGGCCCCCCTCGCCCCCCTTCGCAAGCGCGCGATAAATCAAATCCGCCATTTTTTTTGTCGCAAATATAATTGACGTTTATTGGCGCCCATTTTATTCCCTCACAATTTTGACTTGGACCCAGCGGCTTGACATTCAACTTCTCCTGCATCGTCCTCCTTCCCCAGCTCGGCGCTGGGCAGCCCCAGCCGGGCGCGCAGAACCGCGCCGTGCAACGCCGCCGCCGCCGCACCCTCCTCCAGCTGCGGCTCGCGGTGGGGAGGAGGGAAGGGAATCCGGTGAGCTGCGAAGCTCTTTGCGGCAGGGCGGCGGTGCGGCTCGTCACAAAGTCACGGCGACGAAACAAAGCGGAGCGATCCGTCCTCCGTGAGGTGTCACGTGCGACTGGGCTGTGGTGCGTTTGTGTGTGCCTATGTGTGGCGTGGTGTGCGCGTGTGTGCATGTGTGTGTGCGTGTGTGTGCGCGTGTGTGCGTGTGCATGTGTGTGTGTGTGCGCGTGTGTGCGTGCGTGTGTGCGTGTGTGCGCGTGTGTGCGTGCGTGTGTGGCGTGTGTGTGCGCGTGTGTGCGTGCGTGTGTGTGCGTGTGTGTGTGCGTGTGTGTGCGCGTGTGTGCGTGCGTGTGTGCGCGTGTGTGTGCGCGTGTGTGCGTGCGTGTGTGTGCGTGTGTGTGTGCGCGTGTGTGCGTGCGTGTGCGCGTGTGTGTGCGCGTGCGTGTGTGCGTGCACTGTAAAAAATGTGACACATTGTACTTAAAAAATTATGGCAACAAAGTGACACGTAATATAATTGAGTAGATTTAAGCACTACAACTTGAATAAAAAGTGTTGAATAAATTAACTAAAAAATAATAATAAAAAATAAGTACATGGTAATAAAAGCAACAGTTAAAAGTGTTGGATTAGTAATATGATTCCAAATGATGAGTTATATAGCCTGAAAAAAATTGTGTAAATCCAATAGATTTTCAAGGAAAATGATTTATATTTACTTAATATCTGAGCAATGGTAATTTAGATTTACTAAATACTGGTGGAATCTGATTAATATTTATTAATGATCTGGGTGAAATTGATTTACATTTACTATTGTCTGGGTGAAATTGATATAAGCTTACTAAATATCTGGATCAAAATGATTTGGATTTCTAAATAAAATACTTATATTGAATGTCTGTTGCCATAACTTTTCTATTTCTAATCCACCCAATATCATGCCTTCGTGGTGCTACAATTCACTTACGTTAAGTCAACCGATCACCATGAAAAAGATAAGAACCATGAAAG
>NW_026891181.1:167500-179265 GCF_015708825.2 Lethenteron reissneri | reverse complement strand
GGTCTGTGTCTCTCTTCATCATCATCACGGTGGCTAGGAGATGTTGACTACCTCGCTTGGTGCGCAGGAGGTCTGTGTCTCTCTCTCATCATCACGGTGGCTATGAGATGTTGACTACCTCGCCTGGTGCGCAGGAGGTCTGTGTCTCTCTCTCATCATCATCACGGTGGCTATGAGATGTTGACTACCTCGCCTGGTGCGCAGGAGGTCTGTGTCTCTCTCTCTCATCATCATCACGGTGGCTATGAGATGTTGACTACCTCGCCTGGTGCGCAGGAGGTCTGTGTCTCTCTCTCTCATCATCATCACGGTGGCTAGGAGATGTTGACTACCTCGCCTGGTGCGCAGGAGGTCTGTGTCTCTCTCTCATCATCATCACGGTGGCTAGGAGATGTTGACTACCTCGCCTGGTGCGCAGGAGGTCTGTGTCTCTCTCTCTCTCATCATCATCACGGTGGCTAGGAGATGTTGACTACCTCGCCTGGTGCGCAGGAGGTCTGTGTCTCTCTCTCTCTCATCATCATCACGGTGGCTAGGAGATGTTGACTACCTCGCCTGGTGCGCAGGAGGTCTGTCTCTCTCTCTCATCATCATCACGGTGGCTAGGAGATGTTGACTACCTCGCCTGGTGCGCAGGAGGTCTGTGTCTCTCTCTCTCATCATCATCACGGTGGCTAGGAGATGTTGACTACCTCGCCTGGTGCGCAGGAGGTCGTGGGTTCGATCAAGACCATGGCTACGCCTGCTGCTGTATGTTTGGAGTTTGTGGTGTCTCTTCATCATCAAGGTGGCTATAGATGTTGACTACCGCGGCTGGTGCGCAGGAGGTCTGTCTCTCTCTCATCATCATCACGGTGGCTAGGAGATGTTGACTACCTCGCCTGGTGCGCAGGAGGTCTGTGTCTCTCTCTCTATCATCATCACGGTGGCTAGGAGATGTTGACTACCTCGCCTGGTGCGCAGGAGGTCGTGGGTTCGATCAAGACCATGGCTACGCCTGCTGCTGTATGTTTGGAGTTTGTGGTGTCTCTTCATCATCAAGGTGGCTATGAGATGTTGACTACCGCGGCTGGTGCGCAGGAGGTCTGTGTCTCTCTCTTTCATCATCACCACGGTGGCTAGGAGATGTTGACTACCTCGCCTGGTGTGCAGGAGGTCGTGGGTTCGATCCCAACCCTGACGATGCCTGCTGCTGTATTTGGAGTTTGCGGTGTCTCTCTCATCATCACGGTGGCTAGGAGATGTTAACTACCTCGCCTGGTGCGCAGGAGGTCGTGGGTTCGATCCCGACCCTGACACCTGCTGCTGTATATTTAGAGTTTGCGTGTCTCTCATCATCATCACGGTGGCTATGAGATGTGACTACCTCGCCGGGTGTACAGGAGAGTCGTGAGTTCCATCCCGACCCTGAAGCCTGCTGCTGTATGTTTGGAGTTTGTGTGTCTCTCTATCTCTCTCATCACGGTGGCTATGAGGATGTTGACTACCTACCGCCTGGTATACAGGAGGTCGTGAGTTCCATCCCGACCCTGACGATGCCTGCTGACTGTCTATTTGGAGTTTGCTGTGTCTCTCTCATCATCACGGTGGCTAGGAGATGTTGACTACCTCGCCTGGTACGCAGCAGGTCGTGGGTTCGATCCAGACCATGACACCTGCTGCTGTATATTTGGAGTTTGCGGTGTCTCCTCATCATCACGGTGGATAGGAGATGTAAACTACCTCAGCCCGGGTGGTAACAGGAGGTCGTGAGTTCCATCCCGACAGGCTAAAATAACCCCTGCCCCGATTAAAACCCGGTATAGTTTGGCCCAGTCCAGAGTATACCCGGGGGGGGGGGGGGGGGATGAAGTCTCCAAGGCTAAACTAGAGACCCCCCGTGGGTTTAAACTCGACTGGGCCAGACCATACCGCTCCTGGCCAGACTAAGCCCCGTGTGAAAGTTCACAGGCAATTATCCAGACAGAGAACAGGCGACAACGCACTTCAATCGATATCTAAAACGCGTACGCGTGGAAGTAAGAATCTCAATTTGATCAATTGAAGCATTTTTAAGTTCAGGGTTATTAAATCCTTTATATTAAGTTCGCTTGCTTGCTTAGGACCGTGCAAATCTTTCGGTCGTTTTTTAACCCACTTCCCGTGATCCAACCGAGCTGATATTTTGCACACAGACTCGTTGTTCGTGACAATTAATGTTCGTGAAAATTTTTTTTCCAAAATTTTACACTGTTTAGGGAAAACAAATTAAATATTTAATTACCAATTGTTTAATGCTGCCAGACAATCATCTGACCCATAGGTGGCAGCCATCTCAAGCCAGAGGACGAGAGGACTCTAGCCGCCCCGATGCCACGCATATAAAGGATTTATAGTGAAAAACTTTGTTTTTACGGGTTAAATTTTTTTTAAAGTTTTTTTTTCTGGTTGAAGCAGTCAACGTCTACGTGTTTACAGTTTAAATAAAATGTTGGAAAAATTTAGTAATTCACGTGTATATCGCTCAACGCTATTACTATCACGGGGGTATGATGATTTGGCCTAAAGGGGCATAATTTGGCCTAGGCCATAATATACCCGGCTATAATCTAGCCTAGGCCGTTTTAACCCCGGGTACACTACACCTGTGGGTACACTACACCTGTGTGTATACTAACCTGTGGGTACACTACACCTGTGTGTATACTACACCTGTGTACACTACACCTGTGTGTACACTACACCCTGTGTGTACACTACACCTGTGGGTACACTACACCTGTGGGTACACTACACCTGTGTGTATACACCTGTGTGTACACTACACCTGTGTGTACACTACACCTGTGTGTACACTACACCTGTGGGTACACTACACCTGTGGGTACACTACACCTGTGTGTACTACACCTGTGGGTACACTACACCTGTGTGTATACTACACCTGTGTACACTACACCTGTGTGTACACTACACCTGTGTGTACACTACACCTGTGGGTACACTACACCTGTGGGTACACTACACCTGTGTGTATACACCTGTGGGTACACTACACCTGTGTGTACACTACACCTGTGTGTACACTACACCTGTGTGTACACTACACTTGTGTGTACACTACACCTGTGGGTACACTACACCTGTGGGTACACTACACCTGTGTGTACACTACACCTGTGGGTACACTACACCTGTGGGTACACTACACCTGTGGGTACACTACACCTGTGGGTACACTACACTTGTGTGTACACTACACCTGTGGGTACACCTGTGGGTACACTACACCTGTGTGTACACTACACCTGTGTGTACACTACACCTGTGGGTACACCTGTGTGTACAGTACACCTGTGTGTACACTACACCTGTGTGTACACTACACCTGTGGGTACACTACACCTGTGGGTACACTACACCTGTGTGTACACTACACCTGTGTGTACACTACACCTGTGTACACTACACTTGTGTGTACACTACACCTGTGGGTACACCTGTGTGTACACTACACCTGTGTGTACACTACACCTGTGGGTACACTACACCTGTGGGTACACTACACCTGTGGGTACACTACACCTGTGTGTACACTACACTTGTGTGTACACTACACCTGTGGGTACACCTGTGTGTACACTACACCTGTGTGTACACTACACCTGTGGGTACACTACACCTGTGGGTACACCTGTGAGTACACTACACCTGTGGGTACACTACACCTGTGTGTACACTACACCTGTGGGTACACCTGTGGGTACACTACACCTGTGTGTACACTACACCTGTGTGTACACTACACCTGTGGGTACACTACACCTGTGGGTACACTACACCTGTGTGTACACTACACCTGTGGGTATACTACGGCCTGTGGGTACACTACACCTGTGGGTATACTCCGGCCTCTTACACCGGGTAAAGTCTCGTAAATGGAATGACCATTGTCAGCCGTGATTGATCTATGGCTGAATGAAAGCCTCCCCAGCTATCGTCATCTCTCAAGATCCCAACACAGGATTCTGTCACGTTGACAAAAGACAAATAGTTCACTGCAGTCACGAAAGCTTTCAATCAAAAGATGCACACATTTATTTAAAAGCAAACGGGCATGTGTGGATACGCATTTCCTGAATCCCTGCATTGTGGTCATCTTGCCTGAGGTCATCTTCACCCCGATGATATTGAGTAAATGTGTCCGCGCCTATTTCCCGTACCTGGCACGGTCTTGGTAAGCCCACGAGCTCTAGCCGCCAGTAGCCAACACGAGTCAACACACACGTCGCTGCAGAGCTTCTTTGAAGAGGGAGAAAGACCCAATGATGACCTCTCCCCCCTCCCTCCCTCCCCCGTGAAAAAAATTGTCTTCCACGAAGCCGGTGCCTGGTGCCTAAAAGGTTGGGGACCGCTGGGTGCTTCAGAAAGATGGACCCCGATTTGAAATCGAGAAATCTCTGCAACCACCAACCGCCCATTAATAAAACTCTTACCACTTGAAAGGGCATAGAGAGGGAGGGGCATAGAGAGGGAGGGGCGTAGAGAGGGAGGGGCGTAGAGGGAGGGGCTTAGAGGGGGAGGGGCGTAGAGGGGGAGGGGCTTAGAGTATAAAATGATGGCCGCCATTCGCCTCTCCCAGCGCACAAACAGCCCCTGGGCTGTTTTGAAATTGGGTCCATCACTTTAAACACCTGTACACTGTACACTACACTGTACACTACACTGTACACTACACTATTCACTATAAACTACACTACACTATACACTACATTACATTACACTATACACTACATTACACTACACTATACACTACATTACACTATACACTACACTATACATTTCACTATACACTACATTACACTATACTATACACTACACAACGACCACTACCACTTTAGTGTTTTGTTTGAAGCAGCCTGTATGACCAAAGGCAGGGGCTAACAAACACATCATCACCACCATCATCATCATCATCATCGTCACCACCATCACCATCATCACTACCATCATCATCATCACCATCGTCACCACCATCATCATCATCGTCACCATCATCACCATCATCGTCACCACCATCTGCGTCACCATCACCACCACCATCATCACCAACATTATCGTCACCACCACCATCGTCACCACCATCATCATCACCACCACCATCGTCACCACCACCATCATCACCATCATTATCGTCACCACCACCATCGTCACCACCATCATCATCACCATCGTCACCGTCATCATCACCATCGTCACCACCACCATCACCACCACCATCACCACCATCGTCATTATCGTCACCACCATCATCATTATCGTCACCACCACCACCACCATCATTATCGTCACCACCACCATCATTATCGTCACCACCATCACCACCACCATCATTATCGTCACCACCACCATCGTCACCACCATCATCACCATCGTCACCGTCATCATCACCATCGTCACCACCACCATCACCACCATCACCACCACCATCACCACCATCACCACCATCGTCATTATCGTCACCACCACCACCATCATTATCGTCACCATCATCATTATCGTCACCATCATCATTATCGTCACCATCATCATCATCGTCACCATCATCATTATCGTCACCACCACCATCACCACCACCATCATCGTCATTATCGTCACCACCATCATCATTATCGTCACCACCACCACCATCATCATTATCGTCACCATCATCATTATCGTCACCATCATCATTATCGTCACCACCACCATCATCATCATTATCGTCACCATCATCATCATCGTCATTATCGTCACCACCATCATCATTATCGTCACCACCACCACCATCATCATCATCGTCACCATCATCATTATCGTCACCACCACCATCATCATCATTATCGTCACCACCACCACCATCATTATTATCGTCACCATCATCATTATCGTCACCACCATCATCGTCATTATCGTCACCATCATCACCATCGTCATCACACTGGGTGGTGAGACACTGGGTAGTGAGACACTGGGTAGTGAGACACTGCTAGTGAGACATTGGGTGGTGAGACACTGGGTGGTGAGACACTGGGTAGTGAGACACTGCTAGTGAGACACTGGGTAGTGAGACACTGGGTGGTGAGACACTGGGTGGTGAGACACTGGTGGTGAGGACACTGGGTAGTGAGACATTGGGTGGTGAGGGAGACTTGAACGGTTGATGGAGCTGCAGCTCCTCAGTGTAAGACGACTGCGGCACGGCACACCGGACACGCGCCGCTCTCCTAAGACACACACACAGACACACACACACAGTCACACACACAGTCACACACACACAGACACACACACAGTCACACACACACACACACAGTCACACACACAGACACACACAGACACACACACACACAGTCACACACACAGACACAGACACACACACAGACACACACACAGTCACACACAGATACACACACACAGTCACACAGACACACACACACACAGTCACACACACAGACACACACACACAGACACACACACACAGTCACACACACACACAGACACACACACAGTCACACACACACACACACAGTCACACACACAGACACACACACACACAGTCACACACACAGACACAAACACACAGACACACACCACAGTCACACACACACAGACACACACACAGTCACACACACACACACACAGTCACACACACAGACACACACAGACACACACACAGACACACACACACAGTCACACACAGTCACACACACACAGACACACACACACACAGTCACACACACACAGTCACACACAGTCACACACACAGTCACACACATAGTCACACACAAACACACACACAGACACACACACAGTCACACACAGTCACACACAGACACACACACACAGACACACACACACACAGTCACACACACAAAGTCACACACACACAGTCACACACACACACAGACACACACAGAGACACACACACAGACACACACACAGACACACACACAGTCACACACAGATACACACACACAGTCACACACACACAGACACACACAGACACACACAGTCACACACACACACAGTCACACACACAGTCACCACACACACACACAGACACACACAGAGACACACACAGACACACACAGACACACACACACAGACACACACACAGACACACACACACAGACACACACACAGACACACAGAGACAGAGAGAATGACAGAGAGAGACACACAGAGACACACACACACAGTCACACACACACACAGACACACAGAGAGACAGAGAGAGACAGAGACACACAGAGACACACACAGACACACACAGTCACACACAGACACACATACACAGAGACAGAGAGAGACACAGAGACAGGCAGACAGAGAGACAGAGAGAGAGAGACAGAGAGAGACAGAGAGAGAAAGACAGAGAGACAGAAAGAGAGATACACAAATCATCATCATCACCAGCATCAGCATCATCATCAGCACCAGCACGAGCTGGTGGTGATTACTACCTGTAGCCAGGTGCGGATGCAGGCTGCGTGGAAGTGTGCGTGTGTGCAGGGCAACCTGCATATCTCTGCTCCCTCCACAAGCACCTCCAGGCAGATGATGCAGCTGGGGGCAAGAGGGGGGGGGGAATAAGTGTTTGTGTGTAGGTGTTTGTGTGTGTGTGAGTGTGTGTGAGTGTGTGTAGGTGTTTGTGTGTGAGTGAATGTGTGTGAGTGTGTGTAGGTGTTTGTGTGTGAGTGTGTGTGAGGGTGTGTGTGAGTGTGTGTAGGTGTTTGTGTGTGAGTGTGTGTGTGTCGGTGTTGTGTGTGAGTGTGTGTAGGTGTTTGTGAGTGTGTGTGTGTGTAAGCGAGTGTGTGTAGGTGTTTGTGTGTGAGTGTGTGTGTGAGGGTGTGTGAGTGTGTGTAGGTGTTTGTGTGTGTGAGGGTGTATGTGAGTGTGTGTCGGTGTTTGTGTGTGAGTGTGTGTGTGAGTGTGGGGAGCGGTAGTGTAGCGGTTAGCGCGCTGCGCTATGAACCTGGCGACCCGGGTTCGATTCCCGCTCACGGCTAACACCAGTGACGATTATCTGAACCGGTCCTGGGCCTCCCCTAGGTCGACTCAGCCTTAAATGAGTACCTGGTGCGGTGTGTAAACATCGCCACTGGGGAGACAAAGGCGGTCGGGCGTGGTGCTGGCCACCCACCCCCTCGTGTACCGTTCCGGCCTTCATAGGTGCTACTCGCTAACAGCACTTGCCCCTACAGTCTGTTAAGGCTATACGGGGGATCTTTGTCTTTGTGTGAGTGTGTGTAGGTGTTTGTGTGTGTGAGGGTGTATGTGAGTGTGTGTCGGTGTTTGTGTGTGAGTGTGTGTGAGGGTGTGTGTGAGTGTGTTTAAGTGTTTGTGTGTGAGTGTGTGTAGGTGTATGTGAGTGTGTGTAGGTGTTTGTGTGTGAGTGTATGTGAGGGTGTATGTGAGTGTGTGTAGGTGTTTGTGTGTGAGGGTGTGTGTGAGTGCGTTTAAGTGTTTGTGTGCGTGTGTGTGAGGGTGTATGTGAGTGTGTGTGTGTATGTGAGTGTGTGTATGTGTGTGTAGGTGTTTGTGTGTGAGTGTATGTGAGGGTGTATGTGAGTGTGTTTAAGTGTTTGTGTGCCGGACGGGCAACACTGCCGTGGGCAGTGCTGTGGGGGGAGGGCCAATGCCCATTGGCCTCTCCCCTCATGGCGTCTGTGACCACCACAGTGGCTAGACGGGGGCTCTGGACGGGTGCGAGGGGCTGGTAACCCCTCCACCTTCAATTAATTACCACTAAACCACGACTTGAATATGTAACTAATAAGCTTGTGCCGGAGGCCCCGGGGGGACAGGCGTCTATGACGTCTCCTGGCCAAACCCCAATTGGCGGAGCCAGGAGATTGAATCTTCGCCCTCGGGGATCCTCCAGAAACAACAAAAAGCCACTTCGTGTGGCCACGTGGAATGTTCGAACGCTCACTGCGGAGGAGAGGCTGCCACTCCTTTGTCAGGAGCTGGACCGGTACCCGCCTGGATCTCTGTGGCATTCAGGAGGTCCGGTGGACCGGCTCTGGCTCCTGCCACCATGAGGGGTGGACAGTCCTCTACTCGGGGCAGGAGACTGCCAAACAACAGGGAGTGGCTCTTCTTTTGAACAAAAGAATGAAGGGGGTGTGGGAGCGTGGCAGTGAGGTGTGGGAAGCTGTAAGCCCCAGGCTACTTTGGGCTCGCCTTCCCATCAACCAGAGGCGAAGAGTGGTGGTCGTGGTTACTTATGCCCCCACTGAAGACGAAGATCCGTGGAGGGTGCACATGGCCTGGCACAAGCGTCGTGGTGACGTCACCGCCACTTAGTGGCGAATGGCGGTTGTTGTTGTGTGAGTGTGAGGGTGTGTGTGTGAGTGTGTGAGTATGTGAATGTGTGTGTGAGTATGTGAGTATGAGTGAGTGTGAGTATATGAGTGTGTGTGTGTAATTGTGTGTGCATGTGAGTGACTGTGTGAGTATGAGGGTGAGTGTGTGAATGTGTGTGTGAGTATGAGTGAGTGTAAGTATATGAGTGTGTGTGTGTAATTGTGTGTGTATGTGAGTGACTGTGTGAGTATGAGGGTGAGTGTGTGAGTGTGTGAGTATGTGAATGTGTGTGTGAGTATGTGAGTATGAGTGACTGTGTGAGTATGAGGGTGAGTGTGTGAGTGTGTGAGTATGTGAATGTGTGTGTGAGTATGTGAGTATGAGTGACTGTGTGAGTATGAGGGTGAGTGTGTGAGTGTGTGAGTATGTGAATGTGTGTGTGAGTGACTGTGTGAGTATGAGGGTGAGTGTGTGAGTGTGACGATGATGATGATGATGACGATGGGAGATGATGATAGTGATGATGACGACGATGATGGTGATGACAATGCGAGTGATGATTACTGTGTTGGCGTCTGGTCGAGGCAGGCCGAGTATCTGTGTGTGGAGAGTCTCCGTGTCTCCTCGACACTGAGCTGGTACAACGGGATCTTCCAGCAGAAATCCTGAAAAAAATCAAAACCATCACCAGCATCACCATCGTCACCATCACCACCATTATCATCGTCATCATCATCGTTACCATCATCATCATCGTCATCATCACCACCATTATCATCGTCATCGTTATCATCACCATCATCATAGTCATCATATTCCTCATCATCACTGCCACTATCATCATCATCACCACCATTATCCTCATCGTCATCATCACCACCATTATCACCATCATCATCATCACCACCATTATCACCACCATTATCATCATCATCATCACCATCGTCATCATCATCACCATCGTGACCATCGTCACCAGCGGTACGTATATGCGTACATATAAAGACAAAGATCCCCCGTGTAGCCTGTAACAGACTGTAGGGGCAAGTGCTGTTCGCGAGTAACAGCGCCTATGAAGGCCGGCACGGCACACGAGGGGGTGGGTGGCCAGCACCACGCCCGGCCGCCTTTGTCTCCCCAGTGCTAGCAATGCTGAGCACACACTGCACCAGGTATATATATTGAGGCTGAGTCGACCTAGGGGAGGCCCAGTACCGATTCAGATAATCGCTGTCACTGATGGTGTTGATGGCTGTGAGCGGGAATCGAACTTGGGACTCACACAACAACCGCCATTCGCCACTAAGTGGCGGTGACGTCACCACGATGCTTGTGCCAGGCTATGTGCACCTTGAGGCCACGTGAAGTGTCGAACGCCCGCTGGCAGGAGGTCACGGGGCAGACCCAGCAGGTGCCACGGGTCGACTGACCGAGATGACCGAGATGACTGGCTGATGCACCACCTGTGCCCCCTACTGTGCCAACTTGCTGTGCTTTAGCCACCCGGCGTTCCGCTCGTTGTTGTGAGCGTCACTCCTCCGCCCTCCGTTGTTGTTGGAGGGCGACTGCCTCCAACTGCCCAGTAGCGTCCTTCACGAGCCTCCTCCACAGAGGCCGATCTTGACACCGCTGGTACCAGTCATCGGCAAGTCCACTCAGCTCCACGTCCTCCTGTACCACATCACTCCATCTCTTCTCTAGCCCGTGCCGCGCCCGTTTAGCCCCCTCGATCCGGCCGAACAAAAGCTGTTTAGGCATGCGGTGGCTGGGCATGCGGGCTACATGACCCAGCCAACGCAGCCTTGCCTGCCGGAGGAGCTCACATCTTTCAAGGATTTGTGAGCTCCTCACACAATCCAGCCTGCAGGTTAAACCCAGGATGGATCGTAGGCAGACCAGCCTAAATGTTTATAACCGGCGAAGATGCTCCATTAGGGGGGTCCACGTTTCGCAAGCGTAGAGAAGGGATGGAATGACTGTGGCCGTGAAAGACCCAAAGCTTCGTGCGGAGCGACAGACCAGGTCGCTTCCACACAGCGTTACGCAACCGATGAAAAGATATTGCCGCTCGACTGATTCGGAGTGAGACCTCTGCTGTTAAACCGGAGCCGGTCATGAGCACACTGCCCAGGTATGGGAAACTCTCCACTCTCTCCACTACTGCCCCATCACCGATTGGGAGTTGTGGGGGTGGAGTGTCCGATGGTACAAAATACCCAGGCAGGTGCTTCGTTTTGGTGGGGCTGATAGTAAGGCCCCATCTCTTAGTGACACACTCCAGTTTTAGCAGCAGCGTCTCAAACTCCCTCCTCTGAGTGAGATGCAACCACCTGGCCATCGGAGTGGCAAAACAACCTCTACCTCCTCGTGGGGCCGGACGGACAACGCTGTCGTGGACAGTGCCGTGGGGGGAGGGCCAATTCCGATTGGCCTTT
>NW_026891181.1:150000-165000 GCF_015708825.2 Lethenteron reissneri | reverse complement strand
CAGACACTCACACAGAGACCCATAGACTCACACAGAGACTCACACATAGACTCACACAGAGACTCACACAGAGACTCACACAGACTCACACAGAGAGCCATAGACTCACACAGACACTCACACAGAGACTCACACAGACACTCACACAGAGACTCACACAGAGACTCACACAGAGACTCACACAGAGACCCAGAGACTCACACAGAGACTCACACAGAGACTCACACAGAGACTCACACAGAGACTCACACAGAGACTCACACAGAGACTCACACAGAGACCCAGAGACTCACACAGAGACTCACACAGACACTCACACAGACACTCACACAGAGACTCACACAGAGACTCACACAGACTCACACATAGACCCATAGACTCACACAGAGACTCACACAGAGACTCACACAGAGACTCACACAGACACTCACACAGAGACCCATAGACTCACACAAAGACTCACACAGAGACTCACACAGAGACTCACACAGACACTCACACAGACACTCACACAGAGACTCACACAGAGACTCACACAGAGACCCATAGACTCACACAGAGACTCACACAGAGACCCATAGACTCACACAGAGACTCACACATAGACTCACACAGAGACTCACACAGACACTCACACAGAGACCCATAGACTCACACAGACACTCACACAGAGACTCACACAGAGACTCACACAGACACTCACACAGAGACCCATAGACTCACACAGACACTCACACAGAGACTCACACAGAGACTCACACAGACACTCACACAGAGACTCACACAGAGACTCACACAGAGACTCACACAGACACCCATAGACTCACACAGAGACTTACACAGAGACTCACACAGAGACCCATAGACTCACACAGACACCCATAGACTCACACAGAGACTCATAGACTCACATAGAGATTCACACAGAGACCCATAAACACACACTGAGACCCATAGACTTACACAGACACACTCATAGACTCACACAGAGACCCATAGACTCACACAGAGACCCATAGACTCACACAGACACTCATATACACACACTGAGACCCATAGACTTACACAGACACAGACACTCATAGACTCACACAGAGACCCAGAGACCCACACAGAGACCCAGAGACTCCGAGACCCATACACACTCACACACAAACATCTACACACTCACACACACATAGGCACAAACATCTACACACCTACAACTCACACACCTACACACACCCACCCGCGTGTGTGCGTGCGTATACACACACAAAGACAAAGAACCCCCGTATAGCCTTAACAGACTGTAGGGGCAAGTGCTGTTAGCGAGCACTTATGAAGGCCGGAACGGTACACGAGGGGGTGGGTGGCCAGCACCACGCCCGACCGCCTTTGTCTCCCCAGTGGCGATGTTTACTACACACCGCACCAGGTACTCGTTTGAGGCCGAGTCGACCTAGGGGAGGCCCAGGACCAGTTCAGATAATCGTCACTGGTGTTGGCCGTGAGCGGGAATCGAATGCGGGTTTACAGGTTCATAGCGCAGCGCGCTAACCACTACACCACCGCTCCCCACACACACGCACACACATAGACACTCACACACAGACACTCACACATACAATCACACAAACACACCTACACACTCACACACCTACACACACACCCGCGTGTGTGTGTACACACACACATAGACACTCACACCTACACACACACACACAAACACACCTACACACTCACACACACACCCGCGTGTGTGAGTGTGTACACTCACACACAGACACTCACACACACAATCACACAAACACACCTACACACTCACAAACCTATACACACACCCGCGTGTGTGTGTACACACACACATAGACACTCAGACACAGACACTCACACATACAATCACACAAACACACCTACACACTCACACACCTACACACATACACGCGTGTGTGAGTGTGTACACACACACACAGACACTCACACACAGACACTCACACATACAATCACACAAACACACCTACACACTCACACACACACACCCGCGCGTGTGAGTGTGTACACACACACCTACACACACACATACCTACACACTCACACCTACACACACACACCACACACACCTACACACACCCCTACACACACACACCTACACACACACCCGCGTGTGTGAGTGCGTGCGTCCTGACCCTCACCTCTTCCTCCTCCCCCTCCTCTTCCTCCTCCTCCTCCTCCATTTTCCCACCAACAGCAGCACCATCACCACAACCATCACAACCACCATCACCACCACCATCACCACCACCATCACCACCATCACAACCACCACCACCATCATCACCACCACCACCTCTACCATCACCACCAGCCCCACCACTACCACCAGAACCATCACGACTACCACCTTCACCACCACCAGCAGCATCACCACCACCACTTCCACCACCACTTCCACCACCACCATCACCACCACTACCACCAAAACCACCACCACTTCCACCACCACCATCACCACCACCATCACCACCACCATCACCACCACCATCACCACCACCATCACAACCACCATCACCACCACCATCATCACCAACCACCTCTACCATCACCACCAGCACCACCACTACCACCAGAACCATCACGACTACCATCACCACCACCACCAGCAGCATCACCACCACCACTACCACCACCACCACCATCACCACCACCAGCAGCATCACCACCACCACTACCACCACCACTTCCACCACCACCATCACCACCACTACCACCAGAACCACCACGACTACCATCATCACCACCATTATCACCACTACCACCATCATCACCACCATCATCATCACCACTACCACCATCATCACCACTACCACCATCATCACCACCATCATCACCACTACCACCATAATCAGCACTACCACCATCATCACCACCATCATCACCACTACCACAATCATCACCACCATCATCATCACCACTACCACCATCATCACCACTACCACCATCATCACCACTACCACCATCATAACCACCATCATCACCACTACCACAATCATCACCACCACTACCACCACTACCACCATCATCACCACCATCATCACCATCATCATCACCATTATCACCATAATCACCATCAACATCACCATCATCACCACCACTACCACCACTACCACCATCATCACCATTATCACCATCATCACCATCATCATCACCATTATCACCATCATCACCACCACTACCACCATCATCACCATCATCATCATCACCACCATCATCACCATTATCACCATCATCACCATCATCACCATTATCATCACCATCATCACCACCACTACCACCACTACCATCATCATCATCATCACCACCATCATCATCATCACCATCATCACCATCATCATCACCATTATCACCATCATCACCACCATCATCAGCATCATCACCACCATCATCACCATTATCACCATCATCACCATCATCACCATCATCACCACCACTACCACCACTACCACCACTACCACCATCATCACCACCATCATCATCATCACCATCATCACCATCATCATCACCATTATCACCATCATCACCACCATCACCACCACTACCACCACCATCACCACCATCACCACCATCACCATCACCACCATCACCACCACCACCATCACCAGCTCCTCTTCCACGTGCACACGTCTCGGCCTGCCCCCCTGCCCAGCGGCGACACTCGCTCTGCATCTGTGGGAGGCAGAGAGACAAGGTGCCCAGCGCTCCTCCATGTCACCACCAACATCATCGTCATCATTATCACTACCACCATCATCACTACCACCATCATCACTACCATCATCACCACCAACATCAACATCATCATCATCATCACCACCACCATCATCGTCATCATCACCACCATCGCCATCGCCACCACCAACATCATCACTACCATCACCATCGCCACCACCAACATCATCACCACCATCGCCACCACCACCATCGCCACCATCATCACTACCATCGCCATCGCCACCACCAACATTATCACTACCATCGCCACCACCATCATCATCACTACCATCACAATCGCCACCACCAATATCATCACCACCATCGCCACCACCACCATCGCCACCATCATCACTACCATCGCCATCGCCACCACCAACATTATCACTACCATCGCCACCACCATCATCATCACTACCATCGCCACCACCATTGCCACCACCAACATCACCATCACCATCGCCACCACCAACATCATCACTACCATCACCACCACCAACATCATCACCACCATCGCCACCACTAACATCATCACCACCATCACCACCACTAACATCATCACCACCATCACCACCACCAACATCATCACTACCAGTCACCACCACCATCACCACCACCAACACCATCGCCACCACCAACATCATCACCACCATCGCCACCACTAACATCATCACCACCATCACCACCACCAACATCATCACCACCATCACCACCACTAACATCATCACTACCATCACCACAATCGCCACCACCAACATCATCACTACCACCGCCACCACCAACATCATCACTACCACCGCCACCACCAACATCATCACTACCACCGCCACCACCAACATCATCACTACCATCGCCACCACCATCGCCACCACCCCGACCACCACCACAGTGGTGGTGGGTCACACACACCCCCACACAGACACCCCCACACACATCAGGGTCACACACACACCCACACAGACACCCACACAGTCACACACACACAGACACCCACCCACACAGACACAACAACAACAACAACAACCGCCATTCGCCACTAAGTGGCGGTGACGTCACCACGATGCTTGTGCCAGGCCAAGTGCACCTTGAGGCCACGTGAAGTGTCGAACGCCCGCTGGCAGGAGGTCACAAGGCAGACCCGGGTGCCACGGGTCGACTGACCGAGATGACCGAGATGACTGGCTGATGCACCACCTGTGCCCCCTACTGTACCAACTTGCTGTGCTTTAGCCACCCGGCGCTCCGCTCGTTGTTGTGAGCGTCGCTCCTCCGCCCTCCGTTGTTGTTGGAGGG
Organism: Lethenteron reissneri; assembly: GCF_015708825.2. Lineage (NCBI taxonomy): Eukaryota > Metazoa > Chordata > Hyperoartia > Petromyzontiformes > Petromyzontidae > Lethenteron > Lethenteron reissneri. The sequence continues at coordinate 159,957 of NW_026891181.1, read as the reverse complement.
CGACTGCCTCCAACTGCCCAGTAGCGTCCTTCACGAGCCTCCTCCACTGAGGCTGATCTTGACACCGCTGGTACCAGTCATCGGCAAGTCCACTCAGCTCCACGTCCTCCTGTACCACATCACTCCATCTCTTCTCTAGCCCGTGCCGCGCCCGTCCAGCCTCCTCGATCCAGCCGAACAAAAGCTGTTTAGGCATGCGGTGGCTGGGAATGCGGGCTACATGACCCAGCCAACGCAGCCTTGCCTGCCGGAGGAGCTCACTGATGGGACTTTGCCCAGATCTTTCAAGGATTTGTGAGCTCCTCACACAATCCAGCCTGGTTAAACCCAGGATGGATCGTAGGCAGGCCAGCCTAAATGTTTCCAACCGGCGAAGATGCTCCACCAGGGGGGTCCACGTCTCGCAAGCGTAGAGAAGGGAGGGAATGACCGTGGCCGAGAAGACCTGAAGCTTCGTGCGGAGCAACAGACCAGGTAGCTTCCACACAGCGTTACGCAACCGATGAAAAGATATTGCCGCTCGACTGATTCGGAGTGAGACCTCTGCTGTTAAACTGGAGCCGGTCATAAGCACACTGCCCAGGTATGGGAAGCTCTCCACTCTCTCCACAACTGCCCCATCACCAATTGGGAGTTGTGGGGGTGGAGTGTCCGATGGTACAAAATACCCAGGCAGGTGCTTAGTTTTGGTGGGGCTGATGGTAAGGCCCCACCTCTTAGTGGCACGCTCCAGTCTCAGCAGCAGCGTCTCCAACTCCTCTTCTGAATGAGCAGCTATTACCAAATCATCGGCATAAATAACGTGGTTGACCAATAGGGAGCCATCCCTTGATCGCACCCGGGCGTCGATCAGCCTCCCATTATATCTGTACCAAATGGAAATTCCCCCGGTACAGCTATTGAAGGCTTCACGAACTACGTGGTCAAAATAGATGTTAAATAATGTGGGAGCCAGAGGACATCCCTGTCGCACCCCAAGGTGTACAGGGAAAGGCTCCGACTCAGACACACCCACCCACACAGTCACACACACACAGAGACCCACCCACACAGACACACACACCCACACAGTCACACACACACACAGACACCCACCCACACTCACACACCCACACAGTCACACACACACAGACACCCACCCACACTCACACACCCACACAGTCACACACACACACACAGGCTCACACACGCAGGGTCATACACACCCACACAGTCACACACACACAGACACCCACCCACACACACACACCCACACACACACAGTCACACCCACACAGGCACCCACCCACACACACCCACACCCACACAGTCACACACACACAGGGTCACACACGCAGGGTCATACACACCCAGGGTCATAAACACCCGCACAGTCACACACAGACACCCACCCACACACACCCACACCCACAGTCACACCCACACAGGGTCACACACGCAGGGTCATACACACCCACACAGTCACACACACACACACAGACACCCACACAGACACCCACATACACACAGTCACACACACACAGGCACCCACCCACACAGACACCCACACACCCAGTCACACACACACAGGCTCACACACACACAGTCACACACACATCCGCACAGTCACACACACACAGTCACACCCACACAGACACCCACACACACACAGTCACACACACACAGGCTCACACACGCAGGGTCACACACGCAGGGTCACACACACCCGTACACCTGTGGGCACGCTGCAGGCTCACACACACACAGGGTCACACACACACACAGGGTCACACACACACAGGGTCACACACACACACAGGGTCACACACACACACAGGGTCACACACACACACCCGTACACCTGTGGGCACGCTGCAGGCTCACACAAACACAGGGTCACACACATACAGGGTCACACACACACAGGGTCACACACACACACAGTCACACACACACAGTCACACACACAGGCTCACACACACAGTCACACACACACAGGGTGACACACACACAGTCACACACACACAGGGTGACACACACACAGTCACACACACACACAGTCACACACACAGTCACACACACACAGTCACACACACAGGCTCACACACACAGTCACACACACACACAGGGTGAAACACACACAGTCACACACACACAGGGTGACACACACACAGTCACACACACACACAGTCACACACACAGTCACACACACACAGTCACACACACAGGCTCACACACACAGTCACACACACACACAGGGTGAAACACACACAGTCACACACACACACAGGGTGACACACACACAGTCACACACACACAGTCACACACACACACAGGGTGACACACACACACACCTGTGTGCACGCTGCAGGCTCACACACACACACAAGGTGACACACACAACAACAACAACCGCCATTTGCCACTAAGTGGCGGTGACGTCACCACGATGCTTGTGCCAGGCCAAGTGCACCTTGAGGCCACGTGAAGTGTCGAACGCCCGCTGGCAGGAGGTCACGGGGCAGACCCAGGTGCCACGGGTCGACTGACCGAGATGACCGAGATGACTGGCTGATGCACCACCTGTGCCCCCTACTGTACCAACTTGCTGTGCTTTAGCCACCCGGCGCTCCGCTCGTTGTTGTGAGCATCGCTCCTCCGCCCTCCGTTGTTGTTGGAGGGCGACTGCCTCCAACTGCCCAGTAGCGTCCTTCACGAGCCTCCTCCACTGAGGCCGATCTTGACACCGCTGGTACCAGTCATCGGCAAGTCCACTCAGCTCCACGTCCTCCCGTACCACATCACTCCATCTCTTCTCTAGCCCGTGCCGCGCCCGTCCAGCCTCCTCGATCCAGCCGAACAAAAGCTGTTTAGGCATGCGGTGGCTGGGAATGCGGGCTACATGACCCAGCCAACGCAGCCTTGCCTGCCGGAGGAGCTCACTGATGGGACTTTGCCCAGATCTTTCAAGGATTTGTGAGCTCCTCACACAATCCAGCCTGGTTAAACCCAGGATGGATCGTAGGCAGGCCAGCCTAAATGTTTCCAACCGGCGAAGATGCTCCACCAGGGGGGTCCACGTCTCGCAAGCGTAGAGAAGGGAGGGAATGACCGTGGCCGAGAAGACCTGAAGCTTCGTGCGGAGCAACAGACCAGGTAGCTTCCACACAGCGTTACGCAACCGATGAAAAGATATTGCCGCTCGACTGATTCGGAGTGAGACCTCTGCTGTTAAACTGGAGCCGGTCATAAGCACACTGCCCAGGTATGGGAAGCTCTCCACTCTCTCCACAACTGCCCCATCACCAATTGGGAGTTGTGGGGGTGGAGTGTCCGATGGTACAAAATACCCAGGCAGGTGCTTAGTTTTGGTGGGGCTGATGGTAAGGCCCCACCTCTTAGTGGCACGCTCCAGTCTCAGCAGCAGCGTCTCCAACTCCTCTTCTGAATGAGCAGCTATTACCAAATCATCGGCATAAATAACGTGGTTGACCAATAGGGAGCCATCCCTTGATCGCACCCGGGCGTCGATCAGCCTCCCATTATATCTGTACCAAATGGAAATTCCCCCGGTACAGCTATTGAAGGCTTCACGAACTACGTGGTCAAAATAGATGTTAAATAATGTGGGAGCCAGAGGACATCCCTGTCGCACCCCAAGGTGTACAGGGAAAGGCTCCGACTCAGACACACCCACCCACACAGTCACACACACACAGAGACCCACCCACACAGACACACACACCCACACAGTCACACACACACACAGACACCCACCCACACTCACACACCCACACAGTCACACACACACAGACACCCACCCACACTCACACACCCACACAGTCACACACACACACACAGGCTCACACACGCAGGGTCATACACACCCACACAGTCACACACACACAGACACCCACCCACACACACACACCCACACACACACAGTCACACCCACACAGGCACCCACCCACACACACCCACACCCACACAGTCACACACACACAGGGTCACACACGCAGGGTCATACACACCCAGGGTCATAAACACCCGCACAGTCACACACAGACACCCACCCACACACACCCACACCCACAGTCACACCCACACAGGGTCACACACGCAGGGTCATACACACCCACACAGTCACACACACACACACAGACACCCACACAGACACCCACATACACACAGTCACACACACACAGGCACCCACCCACACAGACACCCACACACCCAGTCACACACACACAGGCTCACACACACACAGTCACACACACATCCGCACAGTCACACACACACAGTCACACCCACACAGACACCCACACACACACAGTCACACACACACAGGCTCACACACGCAGGGTCACACACGCAGGGTCACACACACCCGTACACCTGTGGGCACGCTGCAGGCTCACACACACACAGGGTCACACACACACACAGGGTCACACACACACAGGGTCACACACACACACAGGGTCACACACACACACAGGGTCACACACACACACCCGTACACCTGTGGGCACGCTGCAGGCTCACACAAACACAGGGTCACACACATACAGGGTCACACACACACAGGGTCACACACACACACAGTCACACACACACAGTCACACACACAGGCTCACACACACAGTCACACACACACAGGGTGACACACACACAGTCACACACACACAGGGTGACACACACACAGTCACACACACACACAGTCACACACACAGTCACACACACACAGTCACACACACAGGCTCACACACACAGTCACACACACACACAGGGTGAAACACACACAGTCACACACACACAGGGTGACACACACACAGTCACACACACACACAGTCACACACACAGTCACACACACACAGTCACACACACAGGCTCACACACACAGTCACACACACACACAGGGTGAAACACACACAGTCACACACACACACAGGGTGACACACACACAGTCACACACACACAGTCACACACACACACAGGGTGACACACACACACACCTGTGTGCACGCTGCAGGCTCACACACACACACAAGGTGACACACACAACAACAACAACCGCCATTTGCCACTAAGTGGCGGTGACGTCACCACGATGCTTGTGCCAGGCCAAGTGCACCTTGAGGCCACGTGAAGTGTCGAACGCCCGCTGGCAGGAGGTCACGGGGCAGACCCAGGTGCCACGGGTCGACTGACCGAGATGACCGAGATGACTGGCTGATGCACCACCTGTGCCCCCTACTGTACCAACTTGCTGTGCTTTAGCCACCCGGCGCTCCGCTCGTTGTTGTGAGCATCGCTCCTCCGCCCTCCGTTGTTGTTGGAGGGCGACTGCCTCCAACTGCCCAGTAGCGTCCTTCACGAGCCTCCTCCACTGAGGCCGATCTTGACACCGCTGGTACCAGTCATCGGCAAGTCCACTCAGCTCCACGTCCTCCCGTACCACATCACTCCATCTCTTCTCCAGCCCGTGCCGCGCCCGTCTAGCCCCCTCGATCCGGCCGAACAAAAGCTGTTTAGGCATGCGGTGGCTGGGCATGCGGGCTACATGACCCAGCCAACGCAGCCTTGCCTGCCGGAGGAGCTCACTGATGGGACTTTGCCCAGATCTTTCAAGGATTTGTGAGCTCCTCACACAATCCAGCCTGGTTAAACCCAGGATGGATCGTAGGCAGGCCAGCCTAAATGTTTCCAACCGGCGAAGATGCTCCACCAGGGGGGTCCACGTCTCGCAAGCGTAGAGAAGGGAGGGAATGACCGTGGCCGAGAAGACCTGAAGCTTCGTGCGGAGCGACAGACCAGGTAGCTTCCACACAGCGTTACGCAACCGATGAAAAGATATTGCCGCTCGACTGATTCGGAGTGAGACCTCTGCTGATAAACTGGAGCCGGTCAAAAGCACACTGCCCAGGTATGGGAAACTCTCCACTCTCTCCACAACTGCCCCATCACCAATTGGGAGTTGTGGGGGTGGAGTGTCCGATGGTACAAAATACCCAGGCAGGTGCTTAGTTTTGGTGGGGCTGATGGTAAGGCCCCACCTCTTAGTGGCACGCTCCAGTCTTAGCAGCAGCGTCTCCAACTCCTCTTCTGAATGAGCAGCTATTACCAAATCATCGGCATACATAACGTGGTTGACCAATAGGGAGCCATCCCTTGATCGCACCCGGGCATCGATCAGCCTCCCATTATATCTGTACCAAATGGAAATTCCCCCGGTACAGCTATTGAAGGCTTCACGAACTACGCGGTCAAAATAAATGTTAAATAATGTGGGAGCCAGAGGACATCCCTGTCGCACCCCAAGGTGTACAGGGAAAGGCTCTGACTCCCGGCCACGTAGTTTTACCCGGGCCCGCTCACCATCATGAAGGTCCTTAATGATCGTGAGCAGAGGGTCAGGGACTCCGAAAGCACGAAGAACAACCCAGAGCCCAGTCCTACTGATGGTATCATAGGCCTTGACCAGGTCAATAAAGCAGAGATGTAGGTCTTTTTGGAATTCCCTACACCTCTGCTGTAGCAGACGGACAGAAAATATGGCATCTGTGCAGGACCGCCCTTTCCTGAAACCGCATTGGGGCTCCGCAAGCCTCTCCTCAGCGTGCCTAGCAAGGCGATGTTGAATAATCCTTGCCAGGACCTTACCCGGCACACTGAGGAGTGAGATGCCCCTGTAGTTGTTACAGTCGGTACGGTCCCCCTTCTTAAAGAGGGGGACCACCAGGGCATCCTTCCAGTCCTGCGGAACCCGTCCAGTGGTCCAGACTGTTGTTATGATGTCATATAGGGCAGTCTGTGCACAAACGCCACACTCCCTCAGCATTTCGCTTGGGAGATCATCTCTGCCCGGTGCCTTCCCTGGTCTCAGACTCCGGATCGCCCTCAGTACTTCCTCAACAGCTGGCACCTCAGCCAGCCACTCACAGGGGGTGACCTCTTCCAATATTTGAGGCACCGCAGCCTCAGCAGGGTTATCACCACTTTGTGCCATGATGTTTTCCTGGCTGAGAGAATTTCCCTCCCCCAGGACCTCACAGAAATGCTCAGCAAATCTGAAAACCTGTTCCTGGGGGTCGGAGATTGGATCACCGTTTTTTTCTCTAATGATGGTAATAGGTGTGGCGCTGCAGGTTACTTTTTTGATGGAGTTAAATAGTGATTTGTGATCACGGGCCACTGAGGCAGACTCCATCTCCTCAGCAACCCGCGACCACCACCCATCCTTACAGCGCCTTACGGCTCTCCGAACTTCCGAGCGAAGGCTGCGGTAAACCTCCTCATTCTCTGACGTGGGATGCTGTAGGCGATGAGAGTGGGCCTGTCGCTTTTTCTCAATTAACCTGAACACCTCCTCTGTCAGCCAGGGTTTCTGGGGAGGTCTGGACCGCGTACCCAAAGCAGCCATTGCAGCTGCATGAGTCACAGTCCTAAACCTCGCCCATTTCCCCTCGACATCAGGTGGAGTGGGGGACGATGCCAACCCCAGCTGCAAGCGATGATGAAATTCTCGCTTGCAACTTTCATCAGCTAACTGAGACCAGGCCACTTTTGGTTGGAATGGGATCCTGGGTGTACACCCACCACCGGAGTGGAAGAAAGGCAGGCACATCTTACAGATGACTAGTCGATGGTCAGAGGACAGATCAGCTCCACGGTAGGTCCTGGTGTCAAGGACATGGGCTCGCATCCGCTGGTCCGTCACTATGTAGTCCAGCAGATGTTCTTGCTTGGACCCGGCATGTATCCATGATGTTGTGTGGATGCGCCGATGCTGGAAGAGCGTGTTGGTAATTACAAGCCCATGGGCTGCACAAAAATCTAGCAGCCTCCTACCGTTATTATTGAGCTGATCTGGCCCATGTCTTCCAATCACTCCAGACCAGGTGCCAGCATCATGACCAACTCGGGCATTGAAGTCACCCAACAAGATGACTCTGTCCCGAGTGGCCACTTTAGCCAGCACCTGTGACAGGAGGTCATAGAAAGAGTCTGACTCATCGGCTTTGCCTGCATCCCTCCACGGATGTTCGTCTTCGGTGGGGGCATAATTAACCACGACCACCACTCCTCGCCTCTGGTTGATGGGAAGGTGAGCCCAAAGTATCCTGGGGCTTACAGCTTCCCACATCACACACACACACACAGTCACACACACACACAGGGTGACACACACAGTCACACACACACAGTCACACACACAGTCACACACACACACACACAGGGTGACATACACACAGGGTGACACACACAGTCACACACACACACACACAGTCACACACACACACAGTCACACACACACAGTCACACACACAGTCACACACACACACAGGGTGACACACACACAGGGTCACACACACACACAGTCACACACACACACACAGCTGTGTGCACGCTGCAGACTCACCGTGTTCTGTGTCTTCATCCTCTTACTGCTGCCAGAGACGGAGCTGTGGGTAACCACGTGACACAGTGACACCCACCCACAGTGACACAGTGACACTCACCCACAGTGACACAGTGACATCCACCCACAGTGACACAGTGACACTCACCCACAGTGACACTCACAGTGACACCCACCCACAGTGACATTCACCCACAGTGACACTCACTCCCCTAGGTCGACTCAGCCTCAAATGAGTACCTGGTGCGGTGTGTAAACATCGCCACTGGGGACACAAAGGCGGCCGGGCGTGGTGCTGGCCACCCACCCCCTCGTGTGCCGTGCCGTCCTTCATAGGTGCTCGCTAACAGCACCTGCCCCTACAGTCTGTTAAGGCTATACGGGGGATCTTTGTCTTTTTTTCGTGTACATTTTTACATAAAACTTTGGTGACTGCAGAAATTCATAAACTTTTTATATCTATGTGACTTTACCGAAAGAACCAAAGAATGTGTAAGTGTGTAAGAATGTAAGTGTGTGTAAGTGTGCAAGTGTGTGTAAGTGTGTGTAAGTGTGTGTGTGTAAGTGTGTGTAAGTGTGTGTGTGTAAGTGTGTAGGTGTGTGTAAGTGTGTGTAAGTGTGTGTAAGTAAGTGTGTGTAAGTGTGTGTAAGTGTGTGTGTGTAAGTGTGTGTGTGTAAGTGTGTGTAAGTGTGTGTAAGTGTGTGTGTGTGTGTGTAAGTGTGTGTAATTGTGTGTAAGTGTGTGTGTGTAAGTGTGTGTAAGTGTGTGTGTGTAAGTGTGTAGGTGTGTGTAAGTGTGTGTAAGTGTGTGTAAGTGTGTGTAAGTGTGTGTGTGTAAGTGTGTAGGTGTGTGTAAGTGTGTGTAAGTGTGTGTAAGTGTGTGTAAGTGTGTGTGTGTAAGTGTGTGTAAGTGTGTGTGTGTAAGTGTGTAGGTGTGTGTAAGTGTGTGTAAGTGTGTGTAAGTAAGTGTGTGTAAGTGTGTGTAAGTGTGTGTGTGTAAGTGTGTGTGTGTAAGTGTGTGTAAGTGTGTGTAAGTGTGTGTGTGTGTGTGTAAGTGTGTGTAATTGTGTGTAAGTGTGTGTGTGTAAGTGTGTGTAAGTGTGTGTGTGTAAGTGTGTAGGTGTGTGTAAGTGTGTGTAAGTGTGTGTAAGTGTGTGTAAGTGTGTGTGTGTAAGTGTGTAGGTGTGTGTAAGTGTGTGTAAGTGTGTGTAAGTGTGTGTAAGTGTGTGTAAGTGTGTAAGTGTGTGTAAGTGTGTATATGTAAGTGTGTGTATGTGTAAGTGTGTATGTGTAAGTGTGTGTACGTGTGTGTAAGTGTGTAAGTGTGTGTAAGTGTGTATGTGTACGTGTGTGTGTGTAAGTTTAAGTGTGTGTAAGTGTGTGTGTGTAAGTGTGTATGTGTACGTGTGTGTGTGTAAGTGTGTGTGTAAGTGTGTGTGTGTGTAAGTGTGTGTAAGTGTGTGTAAGTGTCTAAGTGTGTAAGTGTGTGTAAGTGTGTGTGTGTAAGTGTGTGTGTGTGTAAGTGTGTGTGTGTGTAAGTGTGTGTAAGTGTGTGT